>NW_010159329.1:320-40234 GCF_000695765.1 Mesitornis unicolor
CTGCTCCTTACAATCCTCTATCTCCAGCCTCAAAACACACCAAATAAACAAATTAATTTTACAAGGTTTTGAGTTTCATGAGTTCCTTTCAATGCTCACTTTAGCTTTCTTCAGGTTTGCCTAAAAATCTTCATACTGAAGAGCATATATATAGGTTTTTCAGAGAGTTTTCCCTGGATGTTTCTGACATTTAAAAAAAACCAAACTAAAAGTATGTTATGGTTTAAGGGTTAAGAGCCTGAAAGGGAAGGACAGGTGGTGTCTGTAGGACCCTGGGGGATCAGAGGTCAATACTGTTCCCTCCTCTTTCCAGTCACAGTCTATAAAAAACGGAGGAGGCTTCAGGTTTTTGCTGGCTTTTCCTTGTTTCTTGGGCTGCTTCCTGTTCCATTTCAGGACATCTGGGCCTAGCTCCACGTGCTCGGCAGCATCCACCACCATCCGCTTCCCAGCTCCACTGCGGTCCCTGGTGGCGAGTCACAGCGGTCACAGCAGCCATGAGGCACTGCTTGGACATTTCCACTTGGGACTACTGGGATCGGGTTTTGTATATAGTTAAATATCCTTTGTCCCTTATTAACTCCTTTTTCCTTTCCCCTGTTGTTTTTCATTAAACTTGTTATAGGCTTAACTTCCAACCTTGTGTGAAGCATCTTTTTATCTATTCTCTTTTTTTTAATCCTCCCCTGGAAGGGTAGGGGACAACAGAGAGAAAATCCTGCTCCCTGGGCTTGTCCTGAGCCTTAAATGCAGACACCGCAGGATCACAGAAAAATTCAGATAGGAAGGGATCTCAGGAGGTCATCTGATTCAACCTCTGTTTACGGTCTTCTCAAGTCTCTTGTGTTCAAATAATAATAGTAAACCACAACTCAGTTGCAGGTGCTAAAATAACAGAGTAGTAAAGAGCACTGAAGAAGCAAAGAAGACTTATCACCGTCCTCATCTTGCTTCCACACCAAAACAGTTTGCCTTGATTAATATTTAAATGATTGATAGATTGATTGATTTATCGATTGATTATTTGATTGATTTTTTTTTCCCGGTGCTAGGGAACAAGTCTGGTCAGAACTTATCTATGCCATCTTGTGAAACTTCTGCATCAACGTATTCCCAGCCTTTATGACCCTCTGTAAATTAGATCTCAAGCTTATAAAAGCATCCCTCCATGGCAGCTGTGTGGACGCTATGCCTGGTTGTACCAGAGGGATTTGCTGGCTTTCAGTGACCCATCCATAGAAACTGGGAAAATTGACAGAAGTCCTCAATGCTATGTTAAGCTTGAACATGACATGATGAAGATAGAGATTTTCCTAGCATAACTATACTGTTTCTAGGATCGCAGCTTTCTTGGATACTGCAGTGTACTGGATAAAAGGACCTTTATTTCTCTTCCTTTCCTGTCCTGGGTTTTTCCTGGGTGATGTTATCCTACATTAAAAAGCTGCTTTTTTTTCCTGCAGTGGTTATGCTACACAGACAAGTGATTCTCTGTTACATCTGTAGGTCACAGTGTCACATACCTGGTGCCTGGATGCTATTTTCATATCTGAGGGAGAATTTACCTCCCTCTTGATAAACCAAACTGTAACACTTTATGATTAAAGATAATATATAAATTACATTATGCTTTTATGCTGATTATAATATGTCTTTGTGAAACAAATAATTGTATTTGGATTATCTTCTTTCTGCCCCTTCTCCTTTCTTCCAACTTCCAAATCATACTAACATACAGGTCCTAAATTAAGCTGTGTTCCAAGTTCATACTCCTTAGGTTTGCTGGTTTTCAGCCTGTCAGTAGTTTGTACGCTAAGGTATTGTAAACAGAGCTGTTCTTAGGAATGTAATGGCTTGATAAAAGCATATAGTTTCAAAACCACTCAACAAAGTATTCATCAGAAGGGATCTCATGCTATTGCTCCCCACATGTAGTGAATATATCACTTTAACTACAGTGCATTTACTCTCTGCTTATTGTCCCTTCTGAAGCCATGTGGAATATTCATCTTCTCTAATCCTTGTCTATAGTATTTCCAAAGTACTTTACAAGATTGGAGTAATGGACTTTAATGCCTTGCAGCAGCTGAGCTGGTAGCATATATGATACCTTAAATGTAACAATCAAAGGAGCATGCAAGATTTTGGTATTTCCGCTGGCTTGCAGATGTGCAGTATTCAGGTCCAAAAGCTGTAACATCAAGTTTAGACTAAAAGTATTTAAAACAAAGTCATGTCTCACTGCTCTATGTCAACACCTCTATAATGTGAGAGGGTATTCTCTGATAGAAAGAGCATCAGTATTAAATATCAGTTATCTGAACCCTACAGTAATTTCTTTTTTGTATGTGTGTCCATGAATAACCTTGCTCAAGATTTATGTAATGGAGTGTGTTGTTTTATTAATCCAGAGCATGTGGTATTCTCTAGGTGCTAAGCTTTGATCTCCTTCTCCCTCTATGTATAAAGTTTTCTGTTTCTCGTTGACACTGATGCTCTTGATTTAAGGTAATCCTCTTATTGTTTGGGACAGGAAAAAATGCAAGTGAACTCTGCAGTGAACCTGGAATCTTTTCCCTTTGTTTCGTCTCAGTTCTGATTGAATCTCCACAAAATTCAGTCCAGCAGAATCCAGCCACTGCTTTTAGGAGTAGAAGTGTATCTTTCTGCAACGTTTTATGGCATGGAATGTCATTTATAGCACATTATATTACAGTTTGAAATGCTAGCATTCACTAACTAGAGGATCCGTGAGTTTATATTAAAATAACTGAGCAGTGTAAAAAAAATGTCAGCTAGGCAGTTTTTCATGTCCCTTAGCTGGTAACAGAGGGGAAGATTAAGAGTGTGATGAGTAGAGGTGGAGTGGAAGGCATGGGGCAGGGGAAAGGAGAATGGGATGGTGAAAATATTGCTGGAGCAAGTCTCCTAAATGAGTCAGCCAACATCTGTGCTGCAGGTGAGAGAACAGGCTGAAGACACCATGCAGTTAACTTCTGAGATGCTACCTGTTGAGCAGTTGCTTCTCCTCATGGTTTCTGTTGCAGCTGGCACTGCCTCCCAGTCTCTAGTCTCTGCTCCAGCAGTTTTCTCACCTACCTTGACAATTTATTTCACAGGTGTATGCTGACTTGAGGTGGCTTGGTTCTGGGCATAGGAGCTGCTGGACTGGGGTTGGAGGCATGTGCTGGTGCAGGTCAGAGTAGGTGTGGAACCAGCTCCCTGCTCCCACTCAACTCACATCATGCCTGACATGATGCTGAGAAGGTCTGCAGCACTCTGCAAACAGGCTCTTCTTCAGGGCCATTGCCATTAAAAAGGTTCCTCTAATTTAACCTCACTCTTTACTGCTGATAATTAAGTTCATTCACTTTTTTCCCATCTTCAGTGGACACAGGGAGGAGCTTATTTCCTTCCTTTTTGATGACACCCTCAATGTAGCTGAAGTCTTACTGCTGTCTCTCTCTGACCTTCTCTTCTCCAATCTAAACAATCAAGTCTTTCCCTGAAGATCATGCTTTTGTACTCATTCTCATGACTCCCTGAAGTAAGTCCAAACCTTTCTTGAGCAGTAGACTTATCAGAGCAGAGTGGAATAGAGTAATTAATTTATGTATCCAGTAGATTACATTCTTGCTTAGCCATTTTGGTAGGGCAATTTGATTTTTTATTCAGCAATTAGCTCTTTTTTACTTTTGCATAGCTTGTGCACTGGTACAACCTTCAGGAATTTTTCTTACATTACCACGTCTCTGCCAGGACCTACCCATAATTTTTTGAAGCAGGTCATCATTCTTTCCTGAGAGCCTTGCATCTCTTCTGGTGGAACTGGCATCTTATTTATTTCAGACTTGTCCTCCACCTTCTTAAGATCACGTTGTATTCTCATCTTGTCCTTTGATGAACTGTCTTGCTCAGCTTTGTATTGTTTATGAATTAAATGACGATGCTACCTGCTTGAAATACTTAGGGAAAATACTGAGTAGCGCCAAACCTGATACAGTTGCTATGGCTGTGTTACAGCTGAGATAAAAACATTTACAGTGAAAATGTTTCTAATGTCTCATTTTTGCATTGATCTCTGTTAAGAAGGTTTAGTTTCGATTTATCATGTAGAATGGAAAACACCAAAATCTGAGGAAAAAAAGACAATAATATCTTTAGGCTGCACTCCAAACTTTCAAATAATGATTTCTCTGAATGATGCAGATCTTGTGAACTTCTGATTTTGATTTCCTGGACTATAAAATGAATTGACCAAATACAAGAGAGCAGATCAGGCATATTTATGTTTACCTAAATTTGCATTCTCAAATACTTGATGTTTGTGAATCAATAATATATAAAATAGATATTGACGAGCCTTAAAACAGCCCCTGTAGGGACCACTGAAGTGTCTGGGGGCTGTTACATAGCTTTCCTTGCTCAAAATACACTGATCTGATAAGCTTGTCTAAGGAAAATAAAATCATGCAGAAAAATTGACTGACTAGACAAATATTTGTCATAGCAAATAATGGAGAACAGAATAATATTGCTACTAGATATTGTTTTCAAAATCAGTGTATTAAATATACAGAAAATGCTATTTTGCTTTTTTTATTTGCTTGGTTTTTTATATACTGAATGAAATAAGATTTTCTCAGATTCCTTTTTCAACTTTTTCAATTTTTCACTTAAAAAAAGCATAATAAAATTGACACTTTTGTTGGCATTTTTGTTGGAAAGAATTCATTCATTTCTCCTTAGAGGTGTTTGAAAATGAAGTTTTAGGGGTGACAGTGACTCAGGAGGACTTCTGACATGTGGAGAAGAGTGAATCTTCCATTTTACAGTGAAATACTTGATGTTGGTCACCAACAGAGAGAGAATATGGTCAATGGGTTTGAGCTTGTTGGGCAGCTCCTTATTACTAGTCTAATATCAAGAAGAGTTTGGAGGGGTATTTATTACATATATTGCTTTGAAAGACATGGTCAAGGTTAGTAGTATCTAGTTTTGGTTCTTCCCAATACTTCTAATATAATACTTACTATAGTCTGGGCCTGTGCCTTATTTGCGGGTTGACGATCCAAAAAGTGTTTTCCTTCTGCTGATGCAAAAATACTAAGTGGTTGTGAACAGCCACATAATGGATGGCCCCATCGCCACCGTAGCTGAAAATGTCACAGCCTGCAGTGTATTAGTGACTACAGCACTTGCATGAACCAAGGATGAGGTGGGACTTTGTTCCCATTCTGCATGCAGGGACTGTGGGGAGGGGGAGTGGGGGGACTTGGCAAATTCTTGCCAGGTCATCTGCTACTGTCACCCTGAGGTGATTCACTGCCTTCCAAAACAGGCACTTAAAGCACTTGGGGTAATTAACCCTGTAGAGGCATCTCATTTTCCATTGACTACTGAAGGATCTCAGGTGACTGGACCAGAGCGTCGAGGCCCTTACTGATCTTCTAGCTGGAACATGCCTTATGTCCTTTTCTGAATTGATAAAGTTTTCTGCAGTAGGGCTGGCAACTGCACAGAGGTGCCTCCTGCCCCAGACCAAATTTCATGCCCTGATGCTTCCCTGGCTATCAGACCCATGTGCAGCCTAAAATCAACAAGAGCAGAAAGCTTTGAGCTCTTCCCAGAACTTGTGAAGGACAGTTTCTTTGTGTCTCCCATGTCTTGATACTTCTATTCATGCAGTGAGTGTTGGCGTAAGCAGAGAGGTTTTAGGTGCACTCTGAAATGTAGCTCCTGCCAGAGAAAGCTGGGAGTAAAGAATTTAATCTGAGGAGTCTGGAGGCAGCTGAGATAATTTATGGACAGAGTAGACAGAAGGATACATAGCTTCAAAAATGTTGTTAGTTTGTGTAATATGCAAGGAGGAGAGTGTAATGGAGTGTGTATACATGGAAATAGTACAAATATTTTGTCAGAGTCCTTAGGGTATTGGGAAAAGATTTCCGTTCTACTAGTTGAATTGTCATGAGGGATTTTCAAGGGTCAAGTTCCATATTGCAAGGAGGATATGAAACTTTTAGGCCACTTATTGCACGGACATGTGAAGCAAAAATTGTGAATGCTTGGAGGTTGTAAAAACAATTGGCTCTTTTATGTTTGAAAAGAGGCTTTGTGTCATGGGCTGTATTGCATCACTGAATCTTAATCTCTTGAAAGGCATGATTGAGAAAACGGTGCTGTGCATGCTGAAGGAGTATGGCAGGCTCATTAGATGGTCTACAATGAACCCTCACAACAAGTGGTATAGTAGAAGCTGCACATCATGTGATTTGTGCAGATTGCAAAATATGAAACTCAGCAGTGAATATGATATACCTTTTTAAAGAGGCCCAGTAAACTGATAAAGGAAAAAATATCCTGGGGAGCCTTCCCTCTTGCTATGACCACAGAGAGTTTTAAATAGAAAATGTTTTGTCTCCATGGCATATTCTTGCAATATTTTTTCATTATTCTCTAAACTTTGAGTCACTTCAGCTTTGTTGTGAAGAAGTAGAACAGCACATCATCTTCCCCTGCTTCAGATGCCGGTTGGAAGGGACCCTCTGGAGACTTAGGAGCACCTATCCAGAGTTTTAGACAATAGAAATCTTTAGCCATTTGTTGGGTATGGGGTTTGATTTGGACATATGAACAGGGTATTAACATACATAGAGATAAGAAAAGAGAGTAAAAGAAGGAATGGCTCTTTGAAGTGTTCTGTAGTTCTTCTGGTAATACTGACATGCAGAAAACCACAAGCCAGATTTTTCATGCTTTTTAACAGGCCCAACTTTCCATAATTTGCTACCAAGATCCTTTGTTTTATCAACTGTTTTATCACTAAATCTTTGTGGATGTCTCAGAAGATTTTTTATTTTAGGAACTTTTGTAGTTCATCTTTAAGTAGAAGTATCAAGTGCAGTTTTGCTGTTCTTTCTGGCTAGTTTATTGTTACATTTTCTACCTATTGCAGCTTAGTAATATAATACAGTACATGACCTAAAACTTCCTTGCACACATAAACCGGTAAATTATTATTTTATTTTACAGCCACCCCAACTACATACTAAAATAATCTGGGAAAATGTTTTCTAGTGGTTGATGTGATAGATAAAAATAAATCGCATCATATTTTTTCTTAATAGGAAGAAAAACAGTAGCAATCAGCAATCTATGTGGTACTGTACATGATTAAAAAAATATGAACTAATAATATCCAGATGAGAAACTGCATACAGTACTTCAACATTTTCCTCTAATTTTCTGTTCTACAGCAACAATGAAGGAAATTTTATACTTTCATTCTTTTCATGGCAAATCCCAGTATTTCTTTAAAGCTGCACATGCCACAGGGCAAACCAGCAAGTAATAATGTTCGGTGTGAAGCAGGTGGTCTGTCTGTTGTTCTGTTCAGTGGCTGCTGGTGCATTTTTTAGTTAAGAAAGGAGCTGTTTCATTGAGCATTTTTAGAGACATATAGTGAGATTCCTCAGAGTGATAAAGAGTGTTAATAGAATGAGGAAAAAAGTGTCTAAATACAAATATTTAACTTGTCTCCCTGTCCTTCTGTTAGTGGATATTCTACTATTAGTTGTCTTGGATTTCCTTCATTACTTAGTCTGCAGCTTAAACTACAATGACATCTATTTTTTTCTGCTGCAGCAAAACCTTTTCCAGTGTTTATACTTTTTTTATCCTCTCCCGTGGATTCAGCTAATCCAGGTATGTTTTATTTTGTGAAGAATTTTTTTGCTGCTTCATTCCAGATTATAGCAGAGGCTGAGATGATTTATTGCTATCAGTAACAGCCTGAATTGCTAAGCATGTTCCCAGAGTTTGTAAGAAGGGGAGAAGTAGCAAAATCTTACCTTTGGCCAGCTTGCCTTGGCATAGTATATTTAGGTCCTGGACAGTCTATTTGCATTATGTATAATGTTACAGGGTCCCTTATTAGATCCTCAGGTGTTCCCCAAAGGTTGACACTGTAAAGAAAAAAGAAAATCAAGAAACCAACAATTTAGAATAAGTTCTTTTTAAAGTGTGGTTCTACTCAGAAAAATAGACTGTAAAACTAGCACCTTTTAATTCAACAAACTCTACTCGTATTAAGTTGTATGAACTTCTTTTATTGACAAAAAAAAAATCTTTTACTGGTTTTTAATACCTGGTTGGCACAGTGATGCTTGAGTGAATTGAACTGCACTAAATCTTGGACTTAGTCATCAGAGCCATGTGATTGTTTACCTCTGCATAATTATTTGGAGCAATGAAACTCCACTGGTTTTACTGCAGAGGTATTTGATTCCAAGGTATTATTGCTTTGGTAGCTTCTGACCTTACTGGGTCTACAGCACACTCAGAGGCTGCTGGGTGAGCCTCAGGTGGAAAGGACACAGTTTAACTGCCAAAGCCCAGGATGAACGTGTGGATTAATGAACTCAGCCTGAACATTAGGAATGTCTGGAACAGAAACCAATGATAAATGACAGTACTGGAGCCTTGACATTCAGAAAGTCACTGAAGGAGCAAAGCCATAGTCAATGCCTAATACCAACCTGGCCCATCCTTCCATAAAGCACTCTCCAGGCTACTTGAAAGTTTCAGTGTTGCAGATTTCAACATGAGCAGTCATATAGTTTCCTACAGAGGTATTTGAAACAGTTATGTAGGAAATTCAGACCTCCTGAAAGCCTTTCTAATCTGAGTTAAATTTTGTTTGGAAAATTCCCTTGAGAAAGAAATGAAAAAAAAAAAAGAAGGAAATATCCAGCACCAAAGAGAGCAGTTGATTTCAGTGTTCTGAGGTGTCTTGAAACACAGGAACCACCCATTCTAGATGGGTTACAGAAAAACCCTGGAGCATGTAGTATTTGCTACTGTTTCTTAGCTTGCTATTTGCCTAGCAGACACAGACCACAGCTTTTCCAGGCTTTTTCACCTGGCATTAATGGTCTAATTTCCAGGTGCTCCTGTTAGAAAGGGATTGCTGGAGGCTCTCATCCTCCTAGGCTGGTTGGTGCAGAAGGTTTGGGCACCTCAAGCCTGGAGGTTGAAGAGAGTAGGAGGGTAAGGAGGTCCCAGTCCGTGGATCACAGGAGTCCTAGCACTACCATGGTCAGATACCTGAGTACCATCTCCCACATACCTCCTCCCTTATTCAAGAGCTGAGTTGCCCCTCCTCTCTGCCATCCAGGTGGTTCTGCCAGTAAAAGTGATTTCTGTTAAGTACTTCCTCTATTTTCTCTTGATGGGGAATGAAGGCATCAGTTGCCTTCACATATGTCTGTTGTGAAGCTACATACTGCAAATTAACAGTTTGGACACTGTGCAATGGAATAAAGAACCTGATCCATTTCCCATAGGTTTCTATGAAAAAATAAGTAATGACTTTCACCACCAAATGGGGATGAGCTGATGGTTTAATGGTCTCCTTCAACAGTGCCCTGGATTATCTTATCTTCTAGAGTATCAAATATTTCTGTCCTAATTTACTACAGTGCACCAGTAGAAATGGAAGAAATGAGGGTCAGGGCTTTCTTGGCACTGAAACCATTGCTATGATCTCTACTACATCTGGGTTTTGTGTTTATTCACCTTTCATTTTGCCTAAGGAAAGGAAAGCCACATTCCTACCCTGCTGTAAACTAACTCTGCCATAAAGTAACCAAGTAGACATCAGCCAGTGGCATCTGGTTTTGGCTCTAAACTGAATACTGGCCTCTGCAGCAGGCTAAGCCCTTTCACAATAGGCCAGAGGGGTGGGAAAATAAGAGACTCCTACAGGTTTGTCTTCTTTATTAGAATAAATGCATCACCATATGAATAGACACTTCACAATTCATCAGAGAAAAATCAATACAGAGGAGGTTTTTCACTACAGTTTGTTGGACAGAAAGCCTTATATGCTTAAATACCACGAGGACATGGGAAGCCAGGTACACCTCCAAACATTTCAAATAAAAGCAGAATTTTCTAAACACTGGCAGTGATTTTCTTTGTAAATAGGTTTAACCTTGGACCTTATGTCATCTTGTATTTTTACACAGGAAATTAATTTTCTACATCCTCTGTGTGCATAGAGAAGACAGAAAATAAAAAAACTCCAAGGGATTTCCAAAAAAGCCTCCATATAAATTTTAAAATTAAACAGATGTTATATGATTACCATTAAATCTGAGCCATGGGTTCCTAGGTTATAAACTATACATGATGTTCTGAAGGAAGAGATGAAATAGATTTTTTTCAATTACTGAAGGTTTTCCAGATCAAAAAGATCAGGATTTAGATGAATCCATGTAGGTCTTGTGTTCCAAAAAGAGTTTATAAACATCCAAAGTAAGTAAATGCTCTCACAATAACTAGTAAATGGCCACGGATGGAGATGCTCTGTGACGGTCCAGCTCTGCTGGAGATGCAGTTATACACTGCCAAGAGCCTGTCTATTGAGATCACTCTCCTCAGTGGGCATTGGAGCAGATCCCAGGTAAGCTAAGGGTAAGCTCATCTGCTTGCCTGGTCACTTGCTGCAAACTTTGTTCTATGACTGCAATTCCAGAAGAAATCCTCACATCTTCTGTTTTCTACTGCAAAATTGCTACATTATGAAATTTTGTGCTGGAGGAAGGAAGTCTCTGAGAGAGGAGACAATTGTTCCCACCTGTTCGTGCCATGCAGCTGGCTTCCTACCTCACTCTCCTTGTCACTCACTGCTGTCATCCGCTACTGCAGAGTCACCTCAAGTGTACAGGACAGAATTTTGAGGGAAGCAAGAAACCCATGTCCTTTCCTCCTGTTCCAGCCTTTCTTCAGCAGTACTCAACAACTCTGTTCCAGAGCAGTCCTTTCCCACACTCAGCTGTGGTTACAGAGTCATCACTTTGCACTCATTACTTTTAATCATTCTACTGACCTCTTCTTCACTTCAACTGGTTTGACATTTGTAAGAAAATGGCATATTCAGTTACTATCATTGTGGTTATGTAATTTTATTCAACTTTTGCCTGCTGTCTAGGTGTTGAGGATGTTTCCTGAAACTAAGACAGAACAACTGCCCATGATGGACCCCTCAACATTTTATCTGAATATCATTATGATTTCTGTGATGACCTTTCATCATAGGTTTTCCAGATTGTTGTCTACCCTGGAATGTAAATTCCCATCATAAAGTATCAGTCATATAAAAGCAAGACATCTAGTTTAAACTGGTCACAAACACCCTTTTATGCTGTACAGAGAACAAGAGAGGATCTTTCATCACACCCTAAGATAGGCTTCTTATTCTAGTGTAGACTGACTGGATAGCAGTAGATAGCAGCAGACACCACCAGTCTAGCCCATGCATGCAACCTGTAAGTTACATGTTCTTCTATTACATGACTAATTTTACCTCATGTACAGGTCTAGTTTGAATTAGCCCGGCAATTAAATGTTGGATACAATTCTCCTTTCAGCAACCCTAAGAAGCCAGCCATGAAATCATGGGAGTTATCTGACAGTGAACAAGGAATCATGTTGAAGAGCAGGATGCTGGATGGTGCTCTGGCAGTGGAGTGTGTGTTCTGGAACCTGAGAATAGAGAGGGAAGCGTTGCATGTGCCTTCTGTGTTGTGCTTCACCTTGACTTCACTCTTGGAGACACATTACTGATCTAGAGGGATGATGGGGAAGTAACCTAAGAGATTCAGAAATAGAAAGGCCAAAGATAAGAAGAAAAATACTTATAGTGTGCAATAGGAAGAAGTGGCAGACTTCACCTTATCTGGAAAAGGAATTGGAGCTGTGATGAGAGGCAATCTCCTGTAGGAGAAGACCTCCAATGTGCAAGGGAAAGAAGAGACAAAAGCTAGTTCACACCTGTTTTTCCTTGCAATTGGAAAATTAAGCAATGCACAGATTATTAGTGAATTGGCTAAGTATCAGAGAAATAACAAGACCCTTCACACTGTTGCTTGATTTTCTATCCCAGGAACAAATTTCTGTTCACCACAGAGGAATCCCAAAGTATTTTCTCCACTGTCCTTCATGGAGCAAAGGCTCAGTGAACATAAAAATTTATCCTTTTCATCCTGTTGGCATTAGGTTATGTATCCAAGTCACATAGTATTTTGTCACTTTAAGGCTGTAGACACTCTGTACCCAAATGAATGGTGACTTTCCATGCTATCTTTTATCTTTTCCTAGTATGTCCCTATTCAGCCTTATTTTCTTCTTTATGTCCTTCATCTGGTTTTCATCTGACCTGAGCAGCTGTCCAAGGTGTGTGTATGTATCCTTTTGCTTGTTTCATCTTTGATGAGATGTCTTTCTGCTGAATATCTGCTTAACACGATTTTTATTTGGATCCATTTCATTTTTTATCTTACTTCTGACCTTCATGACAGAGCTCCTTTGTCAACTTCCTGTTGTTAAGGAGCTTCAAGTGTGCACAGAGCAATTCAGTCTCTCTTAAAACTTTTTTAAAAAAGTTAACTCCATATGGCATACAGTATTAAGTAATTAATTCCATTAATGTTATGGCTTTTCCTCCCAAACGCTGTTCAGCTAAAGAGCTTGCCTAACCCAGTGTGGGGATGTCTGGGAAAATAGAAGGGTTTTTTCTTTTGCATATTTATTTTCCCTTGAAAGCATCAGGTGATACCTTGTGGGATTTCTGCTTTGTGGCCTGGAAAGGGAAAGTACCAGGAACATTTAAGGGGCTATGAAAATATGCCATATTGCCCAAAAGCTCAGATGAAAAAACACAAGATTCCACAGAAACCTGTAAGGCTTCTCTCTGAATGCTCTCAAAACCTTGAAGAGCTTCCCTTTCTGGAGGGGCTGCAGAAGCACTAAGGGGAGAGCCAGAGCTTGGCCCAGCCAAGTCAAGCTCATGGCTCCCATGGATTATTGCATAGACTCTGTTTGTAATTCCTAACCCCACCTCATGTCTTCCTTGATGTGTCTTCTTGATCTTTACCATATCAGTGCACAGGAATCAAATCTGTATTATTTGTTTTAAATGCTGCAACTTTTTTCCCTGGAAAACTAGTGTTTTTTTAAGCTTTCATTTGTGTCACTGGGGGAAAACGGAAGTCCATAATGTTGTTTTGCAATATCCTACCTACAGTGTGTGTTTTCTGGCTTTTTACTTCAAACCTATTAATTTACTGCTGTTTTCCTTTCCCACAGAGCACTAGCTTTCATGACAAATCCTAGCACTTGGCTCAGAATGCATAGTTGGTTATGACTTGCCAGACTGACTACTGCATTGGATGTGGTACAGACAGATACAGAGAGCATATTTGGGCAGGTCCATCACAGAAAGAATCAATGGTTTGAGGACCAAACTGGCTCTGCAGAGGTGCTGAGACATTAGGAATATATTGCTGTAATATAACTGGATTTTTTGAAAGAACAATAAAATATATGGATAAGAAGGAGGTAGAACAAAAGTACAAACTTGCATAGTTAGTGGAATGGGAAAATTGAAACAAGATAGGCAAAGAAGAAATAAATACTAGGTAAATGATTCTCTGTACTTAGTTAGACATCTAGAGGTATCTTTTATGGTGATTTTGAGCTCATATATATACTTTGATGTACACTGTGCACACTTTTATCTGATTAGTCTTTCAAAAGATAAATCAGATACATTCTGGACACATCTGACTTTTTTTTAAGAGCTTCAAAAGAATTTATCTTCATTTGAAAGGATATAAGTTTAACTTATTCCCTATTTTTTTAAAAAAATCACCTGATACCAATTATAACTCCTTTACTGCTTGGCTGATTTATAGTACTGTAATACAGCACTGAAAATATGAAAGCAGAGAAGCAGTATTTCAAAATGCAGCATAAAATCAACAATAAAAATGTATATTTATAACCTGAAAAGTATGATTTCATCTTGGACAATTACCAAGTTAATAGCAGTAATAAGCATGATTCTAGTTGTACCATATTGTACTTATTAAACACTTCAGGGGACTTGTGAATAAATCAAATCACAGGATCATTTCTGGATATTTGAACATATTTTTAGATATTATAAAAATGTGGAAAACTATCACAACTGGTTATCATTTGTTCATGTTTTCCAAAAAAGTTTTTAATCATAAACCTCATTGTTACGTCTTTCAAGATACTGGGCTGATGCCTGCAGGCTGGAAAAGTAACTTTATTTAATAAATGTAGATTTACTATCTTTTGGAGATAAAATTAAAGCAGAAAAAGTATGTGCAATAATGTGAATTATACCCACTATCCCAGGAAATCTTGTTTGGTGTAGAGAGGATGTTTCAGAGGAAGGCAGAGAAATGTTTTAGTAATAAAGATGGGCCATAACCAAAACCCTGGAGCCAAGCTCATGAAATATGGAAAGTTTGGATTTGAACTTATGCTTTGTGGATTTATCACAGGCAGAACTCTAGCCTTGAGGGATAAGATTTTTCTCATGGAAGTGAATGAGTGAAGGAATGGGGCTTTTTATTATTCATTACTACTATTCTTACCTGTAGTACAGTCCAGAGGAGTTGGGTAAAACTGGTATTTCATTGTGCTAGGTGACATACAAGCGGACAGTAAACGAAAGATTCTGCTTTGAGAATGGTACAGGGTAGACAATAGTAAATTAATAGTTGGAAGGGAAGCAGATACAGGAGAGTAAAGACACACCATTGAGTTGCAAAGAAGCTCATAGAAATATAAGTTTGCAGATGACAAGAGTTTAGATATACAAACAGCATTTCCAAGTACTTCAGCTGTGTCTGCAAGGCAACAAATGAATGGCTGATTCCTTTAGGAACTAGGAACCTTAAGTAATCTGGTGATGTCTGAGCTCCATGGAAGCTATTTTTTATACCACCTTACAATCAGCAATTCATGTCACCTAAGAACGTGGCCCCATGTCTTCTGCTTTGCTATTTCTGGGACAATGTGACCCATTGGAAATTCACAGATGCAGAAGACATAAGTCTGAAGTCCACCAGGCAGAAAGGTTCTTTTCCCTGTTGACCCATTATGGGATGGGGATCATACTTCGTAGCAGTAATTTTGAAAGCTATGGTACTTCCGTCCTATTTTTCCTTATACCTGATCTTTGCTTAAAAAGAAAAAACATATTCCTTCGATTTTGTTTTCAGTAGATTAAACAACAGGATTGTAGGAAAGCAGTGTCTTCCACCAGCCTTATTTCCAGCTTTAAAATAGCTTGTGCTATTATTTTCCAGAGTTCATGGTGAAACAAATTCCTTCATGGCATGAACACCACAAAACGACAACTTTCAGCCCATAGTGAATTGTCCTGGCTGAGTTAAAAACACTTCAAAATAAAGATTGTAATAGAAATACTGGTGGAAGCCTTTGTGATAGTAGCATGAACAAAGCTCTGCTGTAATGTTTCCTGGAAACAGACCCATAATGATTTGTTCAGGAATCTGTTCTGATCTCATCATAAAGGGAAAAGTGTTCCTGTCAAGTTTAATCCCAGATCTCCTATAACCCTGTGTATATTTTCCAACAGGCACTACCAATAGACAAGCAGCATTTAGAAAATAACGTTTATTCTACGGCACCCAGAGTGAGGAATAAATTAAAAGAAATCATAATGACATTCTTCAGAAATAGCAGGATAAGTAAAGTACAATTAATTGCTGAACTGTGAATTGCAGAAGGAAATAAGGCTGTTATTGTAACTACAGCTAGGGCTTGCACTGTACTGACAGTATGCTTTGAGATGCCCCTGGGTAAAAGAACTGATTGTCTCGATCGATCTCCAGTATGTTTTCACTAGAGGTGCAGATACATTTATATAGGTTTCTGTGTAGAACATATGAGCTTGCTTTCCTAAGCTACCTGTCATATAGAACAAGTCATCTGGGAAACAACAGACTGAAAGAAGCTAACCTAAGATGTAAGAACATTGCACAGCAGTCTGTGATGCAGAATCATGGCAGATAGTTCTGGGTCTCAAACGCTTCAACTGAGTGAGGAGGATGCACTGTAAAGTGTGAAAATGACAACTTATTTGGAATTAACTTCTGTAGCTATCTCTTCATAGTCTGAATTATACAGTACAGATTTGTCCTGACAGTGTGAACCCAAAGGAGTCTCATGAGGCCACTCATAGAAGGCAGAGTTTAAAAACAAAAGTAAATTTGTAATCCACACCTAGGAACATGGGTGTGGGGGAGTGTTTTGTTAACAAGAGAGCCTGCAAACCTTGTTATATCCATTCATGACAGGAAAGGGGCACACAAAGACCACAGGCGATGAATGCATGGGAAACAACATGCTATAACCTTACGCAGGGACTGAGTTTATAAAGTAAATTTAAGAATTTATCTCACTTTCTAGATTGTCATCTTTCTTAATGCCTTTACTTCTCCCACTCTTTCTCTCTACTTATCTCTTTATCTCCTGTCTCCAATTTTAAGATTTATTTTGATGGCAGCCATTGATACCACAAGGCAGCTCTACTCCAGGAGACTGAACAGTTGAGATCTTTTAACCTGGGACTGGCCATGATTGCTACCATGCATGTGTGATGTAAGTGGGAGATGTGTTTGTTTTGTGGCTGCTATTTGTCCACTACCTAAGAGATTTTTCTGTGCTCATTAACTGAGTACAACACATCTTTGCAGCCTTCCTCTACTGGCAGGAGTGACATGTGAAGCCAATGAGGGCAGAATCACCACCTTTTGTTTATCTCTTGAACAGTGATCTTTATGACTCATGATAAGGCAGGCTTACAAAAGGAGTTGTGTGTATTATCTTGCCATAAAAAAGTTCTGAAGTATATATATATTTTTATAATGGACTTGAACAAAAACAAATGTTGAAACATACTGACCAATAAAAATGGGAACACTAAGATTTTTTGGAAGAGCACATAGTACAGTATTCTGATACAGTACATATCATATCATGTGAAGAGGTTAGGCTCTGCTGGAAAGACTTAGCTGAGCAGTTGGCTGGAGGAAACCAAAATAGGTAGAAACTTAAACCATGTATTTCCACAGCCACTACAGGATTGTACAAAGATCATCTCAATTAGTTTTTTAAAAATGTAAATGGCTTTCAATTTTATGTCAGGGATAGCATTTCAATGAACATTATTTGACTTCTCTCATCCTTCCATCCAAGAAATTTAGTGAAAGTAAAGCCCTGGGATCCACCCCTGAGGAAAGGCACAGTGCATTTATCCCAGGAGCCTCTTTTGTAGTGTACTTTTCTGGCCAATACGTAAGAAATAAACCCTAGAGAGGTGCATCTGTGCTGTGCCTACCTCTTCTCCTGATTTTGTTCAGTGTTAATCCAGAGACAAATATCACCTTCGTGAAAGGTCTTTAGGAATCATGAAGTCTCTGTGTGTACATGTTTGTGGTTTTCTTTCTGGAAAATGTAAGCGGAAAAGATGAAGCCTGAAGCTTAGCAAATGTGAACTACTTTTGGACAAAGAGAATTCACGTGTTCACTCAAAAGGCTCTTACTATTTTTTGACTCAAGTGGATAGTCCCTTAAAATATTTACTAAATCTGACTGAGTTGTTCAAGCTCTCAGAAATGTCAGCTGTACCTTTTCTTTACTGTTGTACCATTTCTTTATTGATGTTGATGTGCAAAGAAAGGAGGAAGAAGAAAAGAAGGAAATCAACATTCAGCTAACAGGACCCACAATACGGCTTATGCTTAAGGGAGACACCAGCAGTGGACCAAGGGTACTTCTTGCTCATGTGAAATATTTTCCTCCTCTTCTTCCTACCTAGATAACTGACTACTCATGTTCAGACTAACTACAGTGTCCATAGGTTTGCCATCAAATAGTTTCCAAGTGTGTTTAGAAACAGATAAAGGAGGAGTAAGACTAGCTAGAAAAGAAGGAGAAGTCCACAGTCACCAGCAGAAGAAAATATTGTATCTGTTAAAGGAAGAAAGAGAGGTCATGAGCAAACCAGTATATTGAAGTTTCTCAGAAAGACCTAAAAAGAAGAAATTATGAAGTTCTGGGGTAGGTCAGAACCATGACTGGATAGAGGTTCATGCAAGAATAAATGCACTGAATTTCAGTCTTTACTCTTCTGATAGAGGCGAGATGTTATAACAAGATGTGACTATATCTGTGGGGTTTACCAAAAAGAGGACTATAAACAGTGGGCACTCTGCAGGAGACAGTAAATGAGTTGGTCCTTGAAACTATGCCTCTTGCTTTTTCTTTGTCTCTCTGAATTTCTAGACTGCATTGGAAGAATTATAAAATCCTGAATTTTAGGCAATGGTGTGAAAGGTACCTGCATTTGAAGGAGGCTTTAGGTAGAGCCTAGGGCTTACTTTTGGCACATTTTTATGGATATCTCTAGTTTTCTTTTTACTTGGCTTTTGTTTTTTTTGTTTTGGTTTTGTTTTATTTGTTGTTTTTTTTTCCTTTTGGAAAGGAAGGTACTAAAACCACAAGCCTATGGCTGTCTGTCTGGTAGATGGGCACTGAAATTTACTAGCTTGATATGCTGGAAATCCCTCCTCCACTGCTTTCATTTCTGTTACACTTCTTTTGATAATAGTAATCAGAACCAGTCCTACACTCTTGTGTTCTCCCGTAGCATTGACGTCACCTGTCAGAGACAGTTTTCAAAGACTTCTCGACACAACTAAGGAATACTACTTTGTTAATTTATAATATCAGTATGCTGATTTCTTCTCTTAGTATCACTTTCTGTTAAGATCCCTGGTGTCTATTATTTCAGAAAAAAATATGGCCCATTATTTTCTTCTATAGTATTTAAAGCTAGCACCCACCTCTCTAATCCCTTTCCTGCTCGTTGTCCTAGTACACAATAATCTGTGCAGACATATCCCTATACTGATAGGGTGAGTTATTAAAAAAAAAATAAAATTGATTCTATAGCTGGAAAAAGGAGGCACAACTTGTTGAAGTGACTTGACTGAAGCTATGTGGAGATTTCAAGAACCAGACTGGTACAACAGGATAGGATTTTTTGGGTTTCCTACAGGGAGTTGAAGTTGGCCATGCTGCTTCTTGTCCAGAGCGCAGCATCGTTTAGCCCAGGGAATTGAGTGCAAACCTTCCAAGTCACAATCCAGTATTCTTCTCTCTGAAGGTTTTGCTGTTAGCCATGTAGCGCTGGACATTTCTCTTAAAGCCTTGTTCCTTGGAGATGTGTGACACACTGGACTCTGTGATTACTCTAAACTCTCAGCTTTCCTATAAAACAATAAGTTTCTAGCTCTTATGGGTGCTGAGAGAAGTATGAAAACCCCAAGTGATTCACTTTAACAAAACACATACACAAAATAGATTACTTTTTGTAAGCTGGTCTCATAACTTGTGGAACCCCAATACATGCTTTCTATGTATTTAGGGTTGGCAGGACTGTAAACTGCAAGACCATCCATTCCCTCACCCCTTTCTGTAGCACACTTGAGAATAGACATAGTTTTCAGTTTCAGGGAGTTTAAAGAAGGAAAGGAAACCACTTATTCTCAGACGTCTTCTTGTGCAATTCCTTTTTGGAAGTATTCCTCTTATACCATTTCCATGAAGGTCTTTCATGGAAAGAACATCCACAGCATGTTTATGTATGCTGTTGTTTGCTCTAGCTCCTACTACCTCTCTTTTAGCATTCTCTGGTATGATCTGAAGCATAGTGGAGCTTATACCATAAACAGCTTGAAATGTATGCTATATTTATGCTGGCAGTCTGCTGCTAACCTTTAATCCTCCCAAATCTTTCTCAAAACAATGTGAAACAACCTATTTTTACATTTTCCTTGTTGTTTGACACTGGTTAATATCATAAACAAATTTTTCACAACTTGAGAGGCAATTAGAGACTCTCAGGTCAGGGAGTGCATTAAGGGAGCTGTCTCTGCTTGCCTATACCTTTTCCAGCATCTGAACAAGGATGAATCTGAATGGGGTGAGCGACTTCTGTGGTGAAGCAGGCACACATTTGGTTTTGGTGAGAGCCACAGGTTTCCCAGATGCCATCCAGGGTGATGTCCCTCTCCAGCCTGGGAGCACTTCAGGAGGTGAAGGCATGAGTGCTCCTCCTCTGCCGACCCCGACCCCATTAGGGGCTGACAGCTGTGAAAGACATAGGAAGCAATTAAAGCACACTATATTAGTCACAAAGGCCGATGAGCCCTGCGCTCTGAAAGGCGCAGGTCTGCAAAAGAGATAAAACCAGGAACCTCGAGTGCTGTAACATGCCGCTTGGAGGCTTTGTGCAAGTCTATCCTCCTGGACCCACTTGGGGTTAGTTATTTACTTAAAGTTCGTTTGAAAACTGGAAGCTTCAGGCTACTTACCCAATTAACCTTAGCACCTGTTTGGCTGGAAACACTTGGGAGCAGTGTGAACAAGCTGTGGCAAGGCCTTTTTTTCCCCTTCTTTTAAGTAAAGGGAGCAGACAAAATATATACCTGACACAAATGTTATTCCAGCCTGCTCTCAGGTCTGTAATGCTGGGGTTTATTGCTGCTAATGATTTAAGTGGAAGCTCCTGCTATCATCCACGACTGCTATAGCAGGGACAACCACGATATCTAAATCAACAGATTGTAGTGAATGGCTGTGTTTAAACTTTTGTCTGCTTCTGTTTTATTGCCTGGTGGATTTTGGCTCTCAGTTTTCCTCTTCAGAGGCCTACAATCTGCACCAAATGTTTCACATTACTCAGTGTGAAAAACCTCCTATTCTTTCAGATTTTTTACAAGTTCATACATCCGTGGAAACCTGATATTTCATATTTCATTCTGCTTTGTGAATGTCATTCTGAAGGATGCTGGTTCACATGCAACAGGCCTCTTCTGTCTTTGATCAGCTTGACCGCAACTAATTGTAAATGGAGAACAAATGAAAGAAATATTTATAAATTTCATGGGAATTCAGACAGGGCCTAAGCCTTTGCTAATGCCTTGATTCACAGTAAATGTTTATTGAATACTTTTAGTCTACTGTGTACTTCAGTATTTATATGGTGTTAGGTTTTACCTTGTTCTGAGTAGATCCAGTGAAATGACCTCTTCTACGTCTTCCTTCCTTCCTTCCTTCCTTCCTTCCTTCCTTCCTTCCTTAATTCCTTGTCCTTTCCTCCCAAATGCCCTCCTTTCTTTTGTCTTTACCCTATAAAGCAAGCGGTTGGTGGAGGAGAACACCACCACAGTTGCTGGACTCCAGAGCCTACAGCTGTAAGAAGGATAAGAAAGGGGGAAAAAATGATCGTAAAATTTAAAACCAATTTTGAGGCACAAAGCTGAGTTGGGAAAAATCAAATTAAAATCTTAAAGATTTGTCCAAAATAAAGTCATAAATACCCCAAGCCAAGTGAAACAGCTGCTAGGTCAAGGAGACTAAATCTGAAAAGGCAACACAACAAAAAGTTTAATATTACGAAGTTAATCAGAATTTGCCAGGATAAAAACCCCAAGCATTTCTGTTTTTACTTCCTAGTCTCTTGTTCTTCTTAGAGAGTTGTGGTCTTACAGCTTTTCCTGGCTTTAGCACAGGTCATTTTTACAAAGGAAACTTAACATATCCAAAATATTTTGGGAAGCTCCCCACATGTCCAATCCTATAGATATTTGACTGTATCAAGGACATCGCAGAGTAGAAGAAACCTCCTTTGACCAGGGGTTGCGAAATGCACAGCTTGCATGTGTTATTTGTCACAGATGCCATGAGTGTTGCTGGTCCCGGTTGCATGTGCTGCTGGCAGGGAAGCACCATGGCTGCAGGCGTGGGATGGGACAGGTGCTGTTCTGGCGTGAGTCGATGCTGCTTCACTCTAGCTAATGACAGCTCTGGAGTGAAACGTGAGATGCACCAAGCAGAAATGAGAGTGAAACTACTCATTTCAGACTTTCATGAAGGTCCACATCTTCTACTTACCTACCAATATCTTATTTGTAATGGCTTGATTAATGTAAAAAATAAAGAAGGAGCAGAAACCATGGGAAGGCTGGGCAAGGAAGTGGATGTGCAAGTGTGAAGTCTGACATTGGTACGAGGCAAGAACGAGGGCTGACTTTTGTGGGCAGTGTAGGAACATAAGGATGTAATTTGTCCCCTTTAAATATGACAAGAAAAAGACAGGCCAACTACAAGGCTCAGAATTCATTACTACTGTCTCACTTTGCTCCTGGAGCACATTCCTTCTCTTCCATAGTTCTTCTATATAGTTTTTTGCTTATATTTTTCATCCGTAAACTCACTGGGGCCAGGAAAATGCCTCTTTTGTCTTTGGAGAGCACCTAACACTTGTGGGGAGATGGTGAAGAGGCTTGGAGCTTGTACCATGGTAAAATCTTGAACACAAAATAATCAGAGAGGCAATGGATTTCTGAGAAGATTCTTTAAGGTTGTTACTTTCCAGTACACCCATGTTTGAGAAGGAAAACAGGGTGAGAATATAGGAGGAGATGAAACCCAAATAATGTGATACTGAATTTTCCCTGAATTTAAAGTCTTCTGACATTTTTTTTACTCTTTGTGAAGGGAGCTTCATGCTGTGATACACAATCTGGTGTGCTAGGTTTGCCTAACTGCTCAGTTCCTAGCAATGAGTACACATTTCTGGCAGCCAAACACCACATGAATTGTTAAAAATAAAACATTTGATAATCGGTGTTAAATTAAATCGCAGAGTATAGATGATGATTATGATCAGGGTTTTAAGTATTCTTTACCTTTCGACAAAAAGCCTGTCTAGACTTTCACAAACAGGTTATATAAAACACTTACTTAGCATGTAACTTGATCTATGAAAATTGTATTACAATTAAGTGTTCTTAAAGCCACAGGCTTTTTTTCAAAATTATGAGAGCAGGGGAGAAGCTGGGGGAGAAAAATGGAAATAGCTTAGGGAGCACCCTACCTGCAGATCGCTGACTGCATGAACGGCTTTTCAACACAGAGCTGTGCAGAAGCTCCACCAATACAGAGGTGGCAGAGCCACCCTAGGCAATGCTCAGCAGGCGTCCTGCTGGGCCATGGCCTCCAAGTCACTCATCTGCTGCAACATGCACCCCTGCTCTGCTTACTCAGAGATCCAGGTTATAAAATTTTAACAGCTCTGTTGCTTATTTGATGCAAGATGAGATGCACATCTACAAGAAGAGAAAGGAAAATGTCTTTTATGAGACACACTTTTTTGTCTTTCTCACATTATTATCATGACTTTTCCTGAACTACTTCATAAAGTGGCTTAGGAAACCAGACACACACACAGGTAACTCTCTTGTTGTAGGTTTTGCTTGATAGTGCATTTCCTACCTGGTCTTCTATATGTCAGGGCTGGGAAAAAAACCTCTCAGTATTGACGCAAAGGCAGGGAAGGAACATAGACTCAAGAGAAACTGAATTAAGTGCTTCAGAGATGCCATACACCCTCAAATGCTCATGCTGATCTAAGTAAACTCATTTTACATCTGTTTTAAATAGGTTAGGAGTATGTGCATGTGTGATCAGCCCATATCTCTTCAGGGAGATGGTAGACCCCACTTATGGAGAGACAACTGCTTAGGCCAACCTCACTTGATTGCTTGGGATAGTCTGTCCACATTCTTCGGGGCTGCACACTTTTTCCTGAGCACACTCTTCCTGATCCAAAATCCTTGGTCATAAAAAGCTTTGGAATAGTTTGTGCAAGAAAAAATAACATTTCTAATATTTCTGCAAAACCAAACCCAGCAAACTTCAAAGTTGTCTAATGGGGATCACACAGCAGGCAGCATCTGAAGTGGGCTGATCCCCAGGTGGGATATTTCAGGTGGACAGTATTTGTTTAGAATTGATCCATACTGAGGGAAGTTTGAACTTCTGGGGCACTTGGGAGGCAACTCACTTATTTCTTCCCATGTGTGTTTTAAATATAGTTTACATTTTTCTAATCTGTTGCAAAACTGCATAGTGGTAATACAGTGCAGCTATTGTACCTTCTCAAGGGAATGTGATGACTTGATTAGGAATGAGAAGTATTTAAGATTTGTTATTTAGTAGTGGATAAAGGAGTAATCTTATTCCCCTCCCAGCTCTGAAATTATGTTCTGCATATTCCTTATCCCTCTCCAGATTTGATGCTCATTTTTCCAACAAAACCTTATCTGTCTTTTGGTGCAGTGAAAATCTTTCTTCATGTTAAACAGCACAGGATGAACCTGACCTTGTTCAGCAACACATCATCTGTAAGTGATGGAAATTTAGCTACTGACAACTGACAGACTGGCGCGAACAAGAACAGCACCCGGATTGCTTACCAGACAGGCAGCTTACTGACTTCTTTTGGCCTGCTTGACCATAAGTTTCTATAACAAACAAAAAAGCTGGCGTGCACTTGATATTAATCAAGTGCTGTTTTCTGTTGATATTCTCATTTAATTTCCACATGTTGGCAGAAACAGATGGAACTGGATTTTCTTGCAATTACTATGAGTCTAGGATAACAACTCTTAAATCTGCCTCAGAGTGGAAAGGTACAATACAAATATGCAAACACACAGAGAAAGCCTGGATACTAGAATACAGAAATATGACTTAATATACAGAATAACAGAAACTGGTTCATGATTTATTGATTAGGCTGCATCATATAAAGGGATCTCAGGAAGTTTGACATAATTTGTGCAGAATGTGAAATTAGGTAGGGGTAGAGCTGCAGCGCTCTAATGTCTCACTGCTAAGACTTTAAAATGAAAACTATTTGTTAAATAAAGTCTGTGGGGCTTTAAGGTTAAAAAAATACACATTTTGTTTTCCAGGAAAGCTCTTTTATGGAAATTGCAAAATCTGCTCCCATCTTTTTGGTTCTAATATAAACATGTTCTTTTGAGATCACAACATTGAAAACATCCACAAAGTAGAAAATGTGTTTTGAGTTGGTTTTTTTGTTGTGGTTTTTTTTTTTTCAGATTCTTGACTCTCTGGCTCAGTGTTTCTAAAGAGAGTTATGTAGACTTAAGCCTAAAAGCCTTATTTATTGGAATGGGAATTTAAACAGAAAATAAAGGGGTTTGTATCCAATTGATCAGCCAAAATGTTACTAAACTGAAGCTTAAGGGACTAGAAAACCCAGCAAGGGAACCTAGGATGATTATCAGTTTTAGTTACCAAAGGGTTAGCACAGAAACTGGAAAATTATATTATTTTGAGACTACATGAATGCAGATAGGGAACACATGTTGAGTCTTTAAGATCCTGATCCAGCAAATTCTTCTGTACCTGCTTAAGAACTACAAAGAATATCAACTGAATGCATTAAAGGGATGAAGAAATGTGCTTTCAGGTCTAGCTGGAGCAGTGTAAGAGGTGTCAGCCTCTTGTTTTCTATTGCTCACCCTTAGCAGCAAACTGCCCACACAGTCCACCTGCATGAGCAGGCAGTGGACTGTTTCTAGATTTAGTCAGTGCTAAGTCAGCTAGTTTAACTCAAATCACCATCAATGTTTCCAGAAGAGTTGCTTAAGAGCAAACCTGTACCATGTGTACAGGACTTTTTACCCATACTTGTTGAATTTTTCTCAGTTACCAAGGTCAGTTCTGAAAATGGATTCTTTGTTTAAACAGAGAATGATTTGGGCCTAAAACATAATAGTTATTTTCTTTTATAAAAATGATGCAAAATTGTAGCTGAACTTTTGCCATCCTTTATGATTTAAAGAAGTTAAAAACAAAGACATTTGTTGCATGCAGAGGAATTCTACTATGTACAGTAAGTATACTATTATGATGATCTATTAAACAGAAAAGAGTGAGAAGGAAGGCAGCAGGCATTTGGCACAAATGTTTGCAGTTACATTTCAGTAATAGTAGACTAAAGCGGCAAAATTCATAACAGGAATTAAACCAGAAAGTCTTTAGATTGGGTTTTGTTGCAGTCTGCTACAGCAATGATGGCCAGGAACATAATTTGGGTCTAGATGTTATATGCAGGATCCTAAACTTCTGTTAGGTTTGAGGCTATTCTTGTCCAGGATCTTGGCTATAGGCAGTTTGCTAAGTATAACATTTGTATATTTCTTTGCTGTAATTTCCTTCACAATACCATAAAGTGTTTTGTTTGCATTGGAGCAATTTTTTCTGCAAAGGAAACTGAAACTTCTTAGAAGAAACACTCAAAAAGTGAGAACCACCGGATTTCACCAGCTGTTAGGGATTGACATAGAGGTATTGGATCTGCTTTTTCTGAGACTCCAGGTGGGTTAGATTATTTGGTTGCTGCCAGGTAACTGCAGTTTTTATCCCAGTGTCTCTCTAATCACAACCCTGTTTTTATCCACTATTGAATTTTGTAACTCTTTGGTTGCTCAGAAGCTGAAGGATGTATTGTTGGCTACATAATACATGTTTTTTGAAAAGAATATGAACCAATCAGAGACACTGAGATGTAATGAAAGTTATATTTACAATAAACAAGCTTTTAGACTAATACTAAGAGACACATAATATTGTAATCAATGACTCTCCCAATGCTTTTCAGGTGAACAAAATAACAGCCTTATTCCTGTAAATAAAGATAACATCAATAACCTTGAGAAAGTCAAAGTTTCTTATTTCAAACCTTGTCTAGCATTAAAATTCCTAATGACCCATAGTATTGTATCCTTTTTTCAAATTTTGCAGTGCTTTAATTTTGTAAGAACATAACTTGCTCTGTCCATTACTGGAAAGTCTGCTCTTTGTGAAGCTCTGTCATGCAGATGCTTTTGCATTAACATAGTGCACTACCTGTGGTAGGGTATTCTTGAATGAAGATCAGGGAAGCAAGAAATTTTTGTGAACAGGAAGAATAAACATTATGAATACATAATTTTGGATTCCACCTTTGGGGTAAAACAAAACTGCATTTAAGCACTTCATGGTTTCACTCAACCAGTTCTCTTTGATTCTAAACAGAATATTTTCTAACTTTGACAAATTTTTTGTAGTGTAAGATGTCTGTTTCAGAAAGCATTCCTATTCAAGAAATATTGTTATTGAATAATATTGCAGTCTGTACTCAGTTGTGCTTATGAATGGGTCCTAGCTAGTACTAGGATCCTTAAACTGATACTATTTCTAAGTAATTTTACTTTCAGAATTGCTGCAAACCTGAATGGCTTGCTTTTTTAACTTCTTAACTTTAAAGCTAATGTTAAAAGTCCTTACATTTAATGGAAAGCTACTGACTTTTCCAGTAATTTTTGCTTTTTGAATTCTTAAAGCAAAGTTATATAAAAGATAATAATATGTTTGTAAATAATTGAACACTGACTCATCAACCTCCTGTACACTTTCATGATTTCATATAGCAAAAGGAAAAAGAAGGATAAAAATAATGAAATATAAGTGCTAAAAACAATTTCAAAGGAGTGGAAGCTATCAGTTTTAATTTAAAATTCTTGGTGGTGTTTCAGTTCTACCGTGTGCAAGGAAAGCTGTCTTTGAACGCACATTGTCTGTCTTGAAAGTTTGTGCTTTTGATGTGTCCTTGTATTCATCTGTATGTTTGCACCAAATTCAGTAATTGCAAGTTTAAAAACATATCTCTGTATTTTTAAGCCAGGGGATTACTTGCTCTTGTGGATGCAGGTAGAGGAGTGAACAAAAATGGTTTCTAAAACTGGAAATGAGATCTAGAGATGCTGCTAGATATTTTAACTCACTATTTAAGAAACCACACAAAGTTACTTTTGGAGATAGTAATAGCTTACAGCTCTCAGCTGATTTCTGTAAGCATGCAAATTTATCTAAAAGTCATCAGAGTTGATTATATCATTGATTATATATTTCAGTAGTCCTTCTGATGAGAGACAGTTCATAAGCTGATGACTACATGAAAGACAGTAAGTATGAAAAAAAAATTGCAGTAGTCTGTTGTAAAGTCTGGTAATAGAATGTCCTATTACAGCACTACTACAACTAAACATAAATGAGTTCCTGAGGTAAAACATTTTATGCATTATTTTTCTTGTAAATTACAGTAACTTCATTGCTTTTCCATCAAGGGATAAATCACTCCTATTTTTGTAGCTCAGAGCCCATGGCCTTCATTTAGCAGTCTATCTTTGTTTCCTTTTTATCATAAAAATGAGAGAGGGGACAGAGAGGAATTTCCATCTTCCTAAATTCTTACTCACCCTTGACTTTTGGACTTTGAAGTCCTGAAATTCTGTCTACCTGGGTCTCCCAATTATATTAGTTTTTCTTATAGAGGACATTATGCCCCAGCACATCTTGCCCTGCAATAACAGCTACAATTAGAGCCTAATTGTAGCTCCTGCTAGAGCCATACAGCATACACGCAGCTGGCCTGAATACCCCTTCAGAAGGCTTCCTCCCTGTTACTGCCACCCTTATTTATCACCTGTACTTCCTGCTTTTGCTGTTTGACCCCTAAGAAGAAAAGCAGCCACTCTGCCCGCTACTGAGCAAAGATGCCCAGCATGTGTGAGTCAGCAGGGCCAAGTGCACCAGCAGTATGCACAAAATGCAAAAGCAGACAGTATCTTCCAGCATCAGGTATGTGCTGAATTTTGTCCCCTTTATGATAATATTATAGGGGTTTTAGTTACCGATACACAGGATGAGGCTGGTTTCTAAGGTGCATCCACACAGTTGCAGCCAATTGCAGTATACAGATGCTCGAACCTGGGGCTTTGAGCTCAGGCTCCAACCTCTCTGCTGTCTTTACCCCTTCTGTGATGGTTTGGCCCTGTGGAAAGCCCATTATGGCTCAGAGTTTTCCCAAACTAGAGCAGGATAAAATGATACCACTTAAAGCCCTTAAAACTTAAAGCCCTGACTGCCAGTGCTCCCTCTAATGCAGCTCCATCTACATTAGCAATCCTCTTGTTTGGGCCTTCTGTGTAATATATATAGGTATTAACACTACAGACAAAGAAGCCTGCTGCATGTGTTCCTTTTCAAGCACTTTGACTAAGATTTAGAAATATTTTCCTGTGGTCTGGAAAGTGACCAAACTGCAAAATGGCAATTAATTATCTTAAGAAGTTACTCTTGAAGCAGGCAACTTTTATTCAGATTTGTGAACAGATTTAGATGTTTACAGTTGCAGGTAGCTCAAAGACAAAGCCTGGATTTTGCTTTCATTCAGAAGCAATTGTACTGGAGTTATTAAAAAGTTCATTTTGAAGGCATATCTGCTGGTGCACTTGCAGTGCAGCCAAATGTGAAAGTCATTATGCAATCAGAAGCTACACTCATGTGTAACTATGAAAAGCTACAACCTGCTTTAATCAGAGGACAAATTACATATATATACACATACATATTTAAATATATAAATCTCCCATGATCTTTAACTTCCACCTGAAATCACTGCACTTCCCTGGAGAGTTTGTTCCAGTGCTTGACCACCCTCTCTGTGAAGAACATTTTTCTAATATCTGATCTGAACTTCCCCTGATGCGGCTTTAAGTCATTCCATCCTGTCCTATCACTGGACACTGAAAAAGAAAAAAAAAGATCAACACCTCCCTCTCTTCTCCCCCTCATAATGACACTGTAGACAGAAATTAGGTGGTCCCTCAGTCTCCTTTTTTCTAAGAGAGTATCCTCAAATCAAGTACCCTCAGACACTCCTCGTAAGTCATGAACTT
This sequence comes from Mesitornis unicolor, assembly GCF_000695765.1. Taxonomy (NCBI): domain Eukaryota; kingdom Metazoa; phylum Chordata; class Aves; order Mesitornithiformes; family Mesitornithidae; genus Mesitornis; species Mesitornis unicolor. The sequence goes on from NW_010159329.1 coordinate 29,897, forward strand.
CAGTCATTTCACCCTCTTTACCAATTACAATATTTTTATATCCTTCCTGTATTGTGAAGCCCAAAATGCACACAGTGCTTGAGGTGAGGCTGCACGAAAGCTGGGACAAACACTTCTTTCAGATGGCTATACCGCGCTTAATACACCCCAGGATACCGTTGGCTCTTTGGGCTGCCAGGTCACTTCACTGACTCATATTGAGCTTACCATCAACCAAATCCCTCAGATCCCTTTCTACAGGGTGAACTCCAGCCTCTTGCCCCTAAATCTGTATGTACAACCATAACTACACTGTCCCAGATGCTGGCATTTGTTCGTGTTAAATTTCTTATGGTTGATGATTGCCTAGTGGCCTAAACTGTCTATATTTCTCTGTGAGTCTTAGTATAATTGGCAAACTTACTTAACGTGCACTGAATTCTTGTGTCCAGGTCATTCATAAAAACATTGAAGAGAACTGGCTTTAAAACTGACTTCTGGGGAACACCACTAGTGAATGGCCACCAGCCAGGTTTTACCCCATTTGTTGTGCCTCTTTGACCCCAAGCCATCAGCCGGTTTTTCACCCATCATCATACTAATTCTTCTTAGGCTAATGAAGGAATTTTCTTTTCCTGTGTCAGCTGTAACTTGCAGAGATAGTAACAATGTAAAAGTTTGATCACAATGATGAGAACTTTGTTCCTTAGTGCTTCCAAGGACACAGCATAGTCAAACTATTAGCAAGCTGCCCTGAGAGTGGATAAGACTTATTTTTGTGTGCCCACTGGGTTTGTCTTCATGGATCAGACCAGCTACTACTAAATAATGCTTGGACTATGTATACTCCAAATAACTGCTTGTGTGGACAGTAAGATCCAAAATGTAGTGATTTTTCTGTCTGTCTGAACTTACATGACCCAGCAGACCAGTGTAGTTAAGGCATGCCAATCTCTGAAGCAAACATCCCTGAGGGGAGTGATGTGGCCACATTCAGATCTTTGATTCTCTAAGCCAAATAACCCAGCAATCCTTTATGCATGAGTCAGCTGCGATAAGCCTTTGACACAGGACAACAGCGAGGCTTAACAACTTACTTCTGGATGTGTAGAGAGGAACTTATCCACTTCACCATTCTGCCCTTCCTGTCTTCTCCAGAATAAGTTAACTCCAGATTAAGAGGGGTAATTATTCCAGAATAACAGACAGAGCATCCACATTGGAAAAATATTCCAGAGGAGACCAGTTAGACTGGAATAGTTACAGTGAAATAAATATTCCACAGTAGGCTTGGCTGGGTTTTTTCACAGGTAAGGTTATAGCAATAAGTTTCTCATTTAAAATAACTTGCCTAACACAATATTTAATGATGGCAAGCTTTTGCATGCAAGTGTTGTCCTATTACTGAATGGGCTGAATAATTTTGGTGGACTTGTTTTATATTACAATGATGAGGCATAAAAGAAGTAAATCAGTAATTGACGTGCTCATACCTACCTTTCATTTCTGCCTGTGACATGTACTATAGCCTTAGAAATTCTGGATTAAACTTTCACCAGGTATTGCCAATGATCTGAACCATGAGATGTCATAGCTTATGGTTTCATAAAACTGAACTGAGTGAATATGTTCTAGGACCTTCTGCTCTTCCTATCTAGGCTACTCTTTATCCTGTTGCACTGATAAATGCCAAGTAAAAAAATCCCCCTCTTTCACACAGGAATAATAATGGAATACTTTATAATAGCCTTATATGTTAGCATTAGACAGAAACAAGGAAGCCAGTTGTCTGCAGAATGACTTGACCTGGAAGCATTATCCTTCAGTCAAACAGGTTAACCAGAAGACCCTAAGCATTTACTTACACTGGCAGAGAAAAAGTTATGTTTAATCCATGTTGCACTTTTCACATTGATTTGACTGTCTGGATCTGCCTCCTAAATGCTCTCTAGCACTGAAGCCCATGACATACCACACTTAACAAGGCTCTAACAGCATTTCCACTGTAACAGAACTAAAACACATGGCTTGTAACATAACTTTGACACTTACAGCACTCGTGAGCTTGGACATGGTGCAATGGATAAGCAACATGTGGTAGCCACTCATCATGAGCAAATGAGCAGAAAAGCCCCATCTTGATATGGCTTATTATGTCTAGAAGCTGTGAATGCAATTGTTAGGCAATCAATTCATTATTAATATGTATATTTTTTAACATAAGGTTATATCATGCACTTCTTCCACTTTTTCTCTCAGGGTTACTCAGAGCAAGGTCAGATGATTCAATAATATATTAGCATCCAGCAATAGTTCTATAGATGATAGCAGAATAAAAAAGGTGGGATAGAAAATGTATAACTAATGCAGTAAATATTGAAGTGGATGCAGGGTTATAATCATGTTACAAATCAACTTGATTACTGTGAAATGTAACACACTTTTTTGGCCAGAATTAAAGATTTAGTAATCAGTTATCTTGATTTTAGTTGTTTCTTGCTGTTTCCTCTCGTTTATAGTACATTTATTACTGTAGTGTGCATGATGTTTTACTTATGTTTGTTATGTTATGTTATGAAATGGTAACTGAGTTAGGACCTGATCCTTCTCCAGCTAACATCACAGGGAAAAAAACCCTAAAACTTGTCCTAACTGTGGGAACACCCTGAATGTAGGAGATCAAGTATCTGCTTCCCACTACCTGCAAAATTTTCCTGGTGGCAGTGAACATTCCTACCCAAAAGGCTAACATGTAGAGGCTTTTAGCACTCATAAAATCACCCACTTTAATAAGTGGCTGTGATTTACATATGAAACATATCTGTAATAAATTTCCACATAAATTTTTTCCAGCTGCATGCAAAACTTTTTAGTTCCACACTGTGTACTCCTATCCTGATCCTCCACCTGGTTGTGGTCCTTTTTATGTGGGAACATTAAACTAATTTTACTTGGAATGTACGATGGTTTCTCAAGATGATGCACCTGATACTAAAAAGCAGTTCAGAAGGCTTCTTAGGAAGACAGATTGTTCCCCAGAGGCTCCTTCTGCTTTGTATTACAGCTCATAGTCTTGCTTTCAGCCTCAGCTCATCTTTGACAGCCTTCTGCTTCACATTTGGCATCCTTGTGACATCTACAAAATGTCTTGGGGTCAAGAAGTCAACTGGCTTCCTCATATGCTTCTGCCATTACTAGTGGCTGTGTTCAGACCATAAAGGAGGGGAGCTGTGGGGTGTGGGTCTGTGTGTGCATTCGTGTGTCTGTGAGAGAAAGAGAGATGTGATAATGGCACAGGGAAAGACTGGTTTAAAATTTTCTTTCTGTCTAGGTTTGTGATGATTTCCACTCAGGCACAGCCTTCCTCTGTTTGAGCACAGTTTAGCGTTGCTGCAGGTTGCTTGTTAGCCCATTCAGTGTTTGTAACTTGATGATGTTCCCCACACTGGAAATATGTTTCTTGGCACCAGTAGATTGAAGCCTCATTCAGATACATAATATTATTGTGCAGCAGTGCAAGGCCAGTTCCTGTGGTGCAGCTACAGATGAAGTGCATTAAGGTATTTCGTTTGTTAGCCACTGAGTGCCTTTCTGTACAGAAGCTTGAAAGGGGATGTCTGAAATATGAGCCTGGAGGAAGCTTGGCATGAAACAGTTTACTTAATGAAAAGGACTTAAAGAAATATGAAAGTATTATGTTTGCTCTTAAAATATAGGTAAAACACTATTTTGCAGTGTTCTGCGTATAAGCTATAACTTCAACTGGGTCCCCAACATCTAGGAACCAAACTGAATCTAAATCTCCAGTTTATACTGTGCTGAGTATCTCAGATTAATGTAAATCCACATTATCCTGCCTGCCGTAGTTGGGATGATTTGGGTTATGAATGCAGTCATACAAACAAGGTTTGAAAGAGTTTTAAAACAAGCTGATGAATAAAGTGATCAGAAGGCCATGTTGTCAGATACAATCTGTTTAGAAATTTATACACTGTTGACACACATAAACCAGCATGTACTGTATGGCATAGCAGTGCCTCAGCAACAAGTGCTGAGGTTCTTTCAGATGCAGCAAATCAAACATCATATAAAGTAAGAAGTCATACCAGTTAGCGTGGGCTCCTGACAAATTCACACCATAAATGTTTGTTCTAACACTTCATATTATTTTTTCCTCTGTTTGTGGAAGTTCTGCTGCTCAGGCTGTGGACCTAAAGGGTGACTCTGCAGTTGGTGTAAGGTAACAGAGGCATTCTACTGTAATTTAGTATGAATTAATGTTCTGTTGCAGAGCATGAAATTAAAGCAAAGTGTTTTTTTATCTCATGCGTCAGAAATAAATGCTGTGAACAAATGTGTTTATTGAACAATTTATTTGGGGGGATTTCTTTGTTTGGATTATTTTTTAAATTTTATTTTTTTTTTCACTTCAGACAGGCTTGAATTTAATCTCACGCTTGCTTGAAATTCAACAAAACTTGTATTACTTCTCAGTGTCTCTATTACATCAGCACCAGATCTTTAATCAAAGTGGAGGTTAAATTGTGCTGCATGTAGTATAGATCAGTCTAACGACACGGTTCCTTCATTCGAGAACTTTTAAACTCCTGCAGGCTGTATTATTGAGTGATTGTGTGATACAAGTCCTGTCTGTATTTCAGACTCAAATTCAATGCAGGCATGCAAATGAAAAAATGGCAGCAATCTAAAAAGGCAGAAGGTGATTGGGAAGTCAGCATAGATTTACCAGCCATGCCTAATCAACCAGATTCCCTTCTAGGATAAATTGGCTGGATTTGTGGACCAAAAAAACCCCAATGGATGTAATTTACATTGCTTACTTTAATAACGCTTACAATGCTCTCTTCCACAATATTCTTCTTGTGGAGAGAGACAGCAGAGTGAACTGAAACACAGGAGGCTCAGACTGGAGATAGGACAAGCCTTTTCCCCCTGAGGGCAGCTTAGTGGTGGAGCTTGGACCCAGAGAGTTTGGCTCATCTCCAGCCTTGGAGGTTTCAGGCCTCAACTGGGAGAAGCTCTGAGCCATCCGTTCTGGGCCCAGAACTGGCTCTGCTCTCACTGAGCGCTAGACATATCAGTATGTTCAAAGGCACCACCTTGAAAAGACACCTTTCCCCTCAGTCCCATACATCAACCTTAGGGAGGAGGAGTCAGCCTCCTTGACTGGAGTTAGGTATGGTTGTTTACTGCTTTATTGCAGGCATTGGATATTTCAAAACGTTAAGAGGTCACTTGATGTTCTCTGAGTCATGTCCTGTAGTCCACACTAAGGGATGCTTTCAGCAGTCATTTGAGCTTGTATGGCCCAGTGCCTTGTCACAGAAAATGACCTGGCATCAAGAGAGAGTTAAAGACCTGGTGTAACATTTCTCCCATCACACAGGCTTGTGCTACTGGTCGTGAAGCCAACAAAGAACCAAGGAACATGAAAAAGGAACGGAGGTAGATATTTGGTACCTTCCTCTGCCTACCACAGTGTATTGGGTTTTCTGTGAGGGGTTTTTGGTTGTGTCTTTGGTAATGGGGGAAGGGCTATGGAGATAGCCCTTTAAGAAGCTACCTGAAAAGCTCCCTCTTTTCCTTTGTCAGACCCACCTCTGACCAAGTCCAAGCCAATCAGTGCTGCACTGAATCCATGTGTTTAGGGGGGGGTGCAGGGCATGCTCTTTCTCACTCTGGCACTGACCCGACCAGTGCAGCCCCAGGTGTGGGTGGCATGGCCCTGGCCTTGCCTGGCCTGGCCTGACCCAACTTAAGCTTAAGACCTGCATCTCCAGCCTGAAAAGAAAGAGAGCCAGGAACTCTTCGGAACCATCAGAAGGGACCTGCAGTGGAGAAAGGAGTGGGGCCTGAGGAGAACAACTTTGAAGAACACCAAGGTTGGTTGAAGGAAAGAAAAGAGAGGTGGGTGGAGGAGGACACAGAGCCCAGGTTCCCCTTTTGCAACCTGTGGCGAGAGCCAGGTCGATTGGCCTGCAGCCCGCAGAATTCAGTGGTGGGGCAGGGCCACATGAGCAGTGGCTGGCCCCGAAGAAGCTGTGACTCCCGGCCGGGCATGTATGAGGGAACTGTGACCATGGGAAGACCCAGATTGGAGCTTTGTGGACTTGGACTGAAGCAGTTTTGTGCATGCGGGAAACTGCATCTGTGGGCAGACCCGTATTGGACTTTAGAGGACTTTTTTTCCTGTGGAAAGGGCACCATGTGGAAGCAGAGAAAGACTGGGCGAAATCCTCCCTACCCCCTGAAGGACCATCTGCCATGAACCGACTGCAACCTCCACTCCTATCTCCCTGTGCCTTAAGGCAAAGGAAGGGAAGAAACTGGGAACAAAGCTGGGCCTGGGAAGAAGGGAAGGGTGGGAGGAAGATGTTTTGACTTTAAGATCTGATTGTATCTCCCATTGTTCTACTCTGATGTTGGTAACAAATTAAAATTGTTTTATTTTTAATCCTTATGTCTTTTGCCTGTGACCTTTTTAAGTGGTGAGAAGCCCTTCCAGTCCTTGTTTTGACTAGTCCTTTTTTTGGGGTATCATGGTGCTCAGTTATGCACTGGGCCTAAACCACAACACACAGCAATGGTGAACTGTGGATACTAGCAATTAGTTTATTATCAGTGTAGAATTTGAATGCCATCAAGGACAAGTGGTCTTCAGTTCTGCTCTAGTTATGTTTGACATTGGACAACAAGAAGACCAGGAATGGCCTGACCTATGAGTAATTCTTCTTGGTTCGGCAATAATATATGCATAAAAGTTTATGCCCCAGTAGTATAGATTCACTGTTGTCTGACTTCATGACATCACTTACAACAACAGGACAATATTCAAACTAAACTTGAGTCCATTGTGAGAGTATAGTATGACATGGGTCAAGAGTAGTTACTTGCCCAGGACTGCTACCAGTGAGCTAGAAAGGATGCAGACCTGAAAGCAGGTATTTCCAGAGAGTGACAGTCCAGTAAGAATACAAAACCTATAAAGGGAAATTATATGTCCAATTGAGGATAAAAGCTAGGGGTGCTTAGGTCCAGAGCCTAGATTTTGTCCAAAATTAGTCCAAAACCAATAGAACTGTATTTCAAGTGACATTCAGTGCTTTGCTACTTTGCAGTGTTAAAAACATAGTAAGACTATTATTCTGGGAGATAAAGAGAGGCAGGTGTAAGAAAGATTAAAATATTTGAAAAACGAGAGTGGAGAGAGTGAATGATAACTGCATATTTCACAGAAAAATGCAAGGAAATGTCTCAGTTGAGATATGACTTTGTTGTTTACAGACATACTTTAAAAAAAATAAATTAAATCAGTAGGCAGTTTTGTTGGTTTGTTTGATTTTTTACTTTATTTTTTTCTGCCAGTAAGGAGACCCAGACTTTTATTGGAACAGATGCTGTTTAAAGTGCAGGGTAGCTCTCACTGAAGTAAGCAGAAATGGTTCCACTATGTTAGATGAGATCAAGAAAGGGCAGAGAAGTTTCTCCATTCAGGTCTAACGGAAGTCTCCTGCTTCCCACAAAAAGAATGAAGAACGATCTATGTAAATAGTAAGAAGTTAGACTACTTTTTTTTTTTAAATGGCAATACAATGATATTCATACAAATTTGAGTGGATGACAACTGCTAAAACATGATGAGTCTATTGTTAGGGAGGGGTTATACTGATCTCCTCCATTGAACCCGTAACTTGAAGTTTAATAGGATAAGACAGACTTCAAAAACAGAAGAGCAGTTCTTGTAGGTGTGTTACTTGCACAACTGGCAGGTATTCTGTTTCTCATAATGAATTTGTTTGTTGCCGCCTGATGACAAATCTGACCACCATGCACAGGCAATTTCAGAAGGAAAACAACAAGCCACAGTACTTCTATAGTATCACAACCTGTGTGTGAGTTGGGGAGGGAAAATAAAAAAAAAACAGCTGAATGTTGAAGATCAGTGCAAACATCCAAGTGTTGTAGAAACCAGAATCACTTTGGAATAAGAAGTGTGCATTGCAAAAGTTGAATTTGTGCAATTGTGACTGTAATGGTTGTGGGAAACATTTCACATAAAATCCGTGCTGTTTGAGAATCCAAACTTTACAAAAACATTTTATACATTCAACCAAATGAGTTTTCATTGGGTAGGTTCTGTATAATGTAAGTTCTATGTCAACAGGCAGATGTCTGGAGTAATGAAAACACTCTGGCTACATGTATGTTGCAGCTCTAATAAATAAGAGTGATAAAGTTTTGTTATTACACTCCAAACCTCCATTTTAGTATACATTTCCAACAAAAAGTGTGTGCAAATAATCAAACCTTAAGATCATTTGATTTTTACAATAAGTCTAGTTCAATAAAAGAGCTTAAAAAAGCTCTCCAGAAGAACAGAAATTTACTACATATTAGTGCTGAACACACATTTAATATAGATCTCCTCACACATGCATGGAAAAGGCTTCCCTCCTTGCTCAGTCTTTTTGTCATTATGTAATTAATACATGTTGCAGTCTTCACAGGAAAACCACTTTGATACTTTTAAAAACTTGTCTATCAGAGCAGATGGGTGGGACTAAAATTTAGATTTGTGTTCCAGTAAGTTTCATTAGTTTTTATTAGAATTACGGCCACATGGAGTTGTGATGGGAAAAACTGGAATCCTGCTGTCCAGCTCTGGCTAGGCATCAGCATAAAGTATAAACCTTACCTCAGCACTGAAGAGGAAATAGAGGGCTGTCCAAGCCTCTGATTCACCCAGGAGATTGAGCATGTGGACTGTGGAGGGAAAAGAGGTCATCTTAGACCCTGTATTAGGCAATTTTTGACTTTCACCTCTCTACCTAGTCGTAGAGGTCAGAAAACAACCTTGGAGTCTCTCATCCTCTTCAGGAGCAGCCTATAGGCTCATACCCACAGTCACAAGGCAGCTGGCTCTGATTTCAATTCTGAGAGAGTTGTATAGCAACCACTCTTTACTGGAGATTCACCCCAGGAGTGACATCATCCCCTTGGCCTGCAAGTATCACCCAGTCTTATAACTTCATCAGAATAAGATCATAAAACTGCTTCTTTCCATGAGGGGTGACAGACTTCTTCCAAGATTTAGGATAATTAAAAACAAATTATGACCAATGTATTCACATCAAAGCACTTTCCCCTACATTGGTCAGTTTTAAGAGTCAGCTTGGTGGGGTACTGACTCTTCTCATTTAAACTATACTTTTACCTTGGAAAGTTGGGCTAGATGATCCTTGTGGTCCTTTCCAGCCTGGTATTCTATGATTCTATGATTCACTTATAGCACTCATGACACACTTCAAATCTTAAGCTCAGCTGAACATTCATCTCTATTGTAGTAATTTCTGTGAGCAGGTATCTCAGTCACAACAAATATTCATTATACAATGGGTGGCATCTAAAAGGGAGGTAAAGCATGAAACAGAAAATAGTTCTAGGAGGGAACTACAGGTGTCACAAGCAGTCCTCATTACAAAAACAACCCACAAGGGTTGTATTCTTGCAAAGGATGCTGAAATTCCATAATGCTGCTAAAGTCTCCTGTATCTTGTAGAAAATGAGACAGAAGCGTGTTACAGAAAAAATAGTTGGTGAGCTTCCTTTTGAAAACTATTCCAGAAATGTCTCCCCCCGTTCAGGTGCAGCATTGCCGTCTCATTCAACGCCTCTCCTGGAAAGGCTGAAGAAGTGATTGCAGCCAGTCCGGTCTTCTGAGGGTCAGACGGTAAAAAATGAAGTCAGATTTTGGCTTGCTAACTAACTGAATTGCCCCAAGGGGAAACATTTAGTTACATTTTAACAAGAAAGCAAATATTTCTTTGGTGAGGCAGGTTTGGATCTCCTGACTCACTGAAATTGCTTCCTCCCTGGACTGCCACATTTGTAACTCACTGTAGCCCCTTCCATTCTTAGTCTAAACATAATAACCTGTCTTTCAGCCACGAATAATAACCCAAAAAACACACTAGCCTCTCCTACCGCAGCCGGGGAGGGAAACCAGCAAGCCAGTACAACAAATCACTATTTGTTTTCTGTTTCTTCTCCTACCCTTCCATGCCCAAATTATTAATCCCTCTGAAGTGTGTTCACACTCTTAATCTTATGCATAACCCAGTCTTCTTACTGGACTTAGAGCAAGACTGCAGCCATTTCTGATGGGAGTCTGTCCACTTTCTCTCCTCCTCTTTAACACATCCACAGGCGCACTCTCCCTCCCTCTCTCACCCTTTACCACTAACAAAAAAGTTAAAGGCATCTGGGGAAGGGATTCAACTCTGTCAAAGGTCTCCTGAACCAGGATTAAAGAATAGGGTTTTATTCTTTCTCTGGAAA
>NW_010159329.1:40269-40526 GCF_000695765.1 Mesitornis unicolor
TTATAGAATAAAACTGCTGGTTTTGGAGTATCTTAAAACTGTGTTTTTCCTGAATGCATGTAGAAATGTCCCTTAGCTTAAATACATCCCTGAATTTATCCTTCTATATGTTAAAGAGATTGGGATATCACACTGAAAACAAATAAATAAATGAGGTCTTTTTGTTTTACAATATTCCCAAATGGGAGCTTGATTAGCAGACTATGAAACTTGACCGCAATTATTTGTCAATTTAGATCTGGATCCTTAGAGGTACT
>NW_010159329.1:40551-41280 GCF_000695765.1 Mesitornis unicolor
TAATATGCATATAATACACTGGGAATTGCACCTGAAAATATGAGGTAAAGTTTATGGAAGGGAATGCAAGTAGAGAACATTCATTCTCCCTGTCTATCCTGTGCTATCATTGAGAAATACTTGAATCAAATGAGGTGCTATTTAAATTAAAAATCTTAATATCTAATTTCTGGAAAAGTCTTAATTTTTTTTTAAAAAGCAACCTATGGATTTTAAGAAAAATTATACACCTATGTAAATATAGATTGGTTTACTGTTTGAAGAATTGCAATGACAATGCAAAGAAGGCAAATACATTGAAAAGACAGTAAGATGGTGCACCAGAAATATAAAATTGCTAACCTGAAGGTACTGGGTATTTATGTAAGACTGATACAATAGGTATAGCAATACCCTTTTTACATCAGAATGCAGCATTGTCATGGTAGTTGGAATTAGCTGTAGTTGAAATTAGCTTAAATAAGTTGCCTTAAGGAAGACTGAAGTTCTTCACTGAATTTTTTCATCAGAAATGAAACAAACTGAAACCCCTTCAACACCTGTTGCAGTTATAAAAGGTAAGTCATGTAGGAAAGCAAGGAGTCATCCATCCACACCATTTTCCAGATAAGCCTTCCTAAGTTCTGGGTAGGTTGTCTGCATTCCTGATAGGGGACACAGTTGTCAGCCTGCAGTCCTGGCTCCCCCAGATCACAGTATCACAGAATCGCACAGAATCACAGAATATTA
>NW_010159330.1:0-24590 GCF_000695765.1 Mesitornis unicolor
ACCTTCCCTGGCACCGAGGTCAGACTGGCAGATCTGTAGTTCCCCGGGTCTTCCTTCCAGATGTTACTGTGTAACATGCAGACATACTGTTTATGTAAATTACCTTTTTTTTTTCCAATAGATGGACTACTTCCTACCCAGTATAAAAGGAATGTGTTTTCATACACAAGAGCTGTAATTTACTTGATGTCACTTACTATGGTAAATCAGAGCTCTTGGTAGCAATAAAATGCAACCACAAGAAGCAAGAAAAAATTATGAAGCTGTATCCCTGGGTGTGCCTACACCAGTCTCTGTCAGTGGCTCATAAGGGATGACTGCAGAGTTGAAGACAACAACCACCTCACTATGAGGACTGGCCTGGTCTCTCCCAAGCTACAGTCCTCTTTTTATTGGAAATTTACAGGGTCATAGCAGAGATTCCCATGTAGTAAATATTGATTTTTATTTTTCTTTACTTCCCATGAATGTCTGATTGATCGCTCTTTGAATTCATGAGAGCTTCCAGCAACAGCAGCAGCCTATGGTGGTATGTTCAGTGGGTTAAGTATCTCTCATTTTTCAACTTGTCACGCAATAATTGCATCTGGTGAACCTTTGCTCTTGAACTATGGTAAACAGAGCCACTGTTCCTAGAGATGTTCGTGGTCAAGAGTTGTGTTCTGTTTAGTTTTCCTGGTTTTTTATCCCAAACATCCTTGTTATCAATCTTTGTATCCATATTAATTTAACAGTACAGAACACACCAGCTAGACCTGCAATGCCACTATGGACATACATGAAATATACTGAGTTCGTTTCAGGGTTTTTTCAAGATACTTTAAAATTCATTTGTTTATTATTCAGATCCAGAAACATATATTAGAGAAAATACAATGTACTCCTGTTTTTGAGCTCTTTTGACAGTAAGATCCTTTGAAAACTGTTCTGTTCTGAAGGCCACCTTTGCAGACTCAGTTACAAAGTTAAGTTCGTTGATAGAGTAATCTCAAGTGACTGTGAATACTTGGCATCTGCCTTGAACCACCAGTATTTTTCAGATAGCACATTGATCAGTTTTACAGTCTGTTATAATGGAAGCTTAAACTGAGCTTTTCACAGACTTGGAAATTCTTATGGTGACTATCCCCAAACACTTTTCAAGAGCATCCTACCAAGATCAGTTGATAAAGATGAGATTAACCTATTATGGATGTCAGTTTTCTACAACACTGATATTTTCATTTGTCAGTTACCACTGGTGAGAAGAAGGTTTGACCTTTAAGACAGGAATATGTAAGATGTTGTCAAAATGGATCAGAAACTCAAATAAAATAGATGTGATATAGCACTACCAAGACTGTAGAGTAAGAGTTCATTGATTCTTATGGCCTCCCAGAAGACTTCTTTCTCCTAGAAACATCAGTGGTAAACACTACAAAGTACCTCCTTTACTTAAAAATATTTTGGTGAATTTTAACAGTCTTGGTAGTAAAGGACTAACAATAAAACAATGACTGGTATAGACAAAGCACTGTCTCCCACTGGCAGCCCAACATTCTACAGTTTTGTCACTTTAATCTTGGAAGACTCCAGATTTGGGAATGCATATTGTTCACTGCTATATTCAGTGAGTTTGTGAAGCAAGTAGATGAACTGGAATTCCCAGATTCCCTATCCCTTTCTCCCATGTTATCAGGGCTAAAATAAACTGATTTATTTCTTTTCTCTCATGTTATGTCTATGAAGATAGAGAGCCAATCTCAACTTTTGGTAGACTGCAAATATGTATTCACAGAATCACAGAATGTCTGAGGTTAGAAGTCACCTCTGGAGGTCATCTTGTCCAGTCTCCTGCTTAAGCAGGGTCACCTAGAGAAGTTTGCCCAGGACTATGCCCAGACAGCTTTTGAATATTTCCAGGGATGGAGATTCCACCACCTCTCCAGTAAACATCTAAAATAGATCAGCACATACAATACTGCAACAAACAAATGGTTCTCAGGTCATTATTTTAGTAGCTTTTCACACCAGAACTTCATAAAGAAATTATCTTTTACCATTTCTTTCTTTCCTTTTCACAATGCACTAAATCTTACTTTAACAACCAGGGAAAGTGACTGTATAATATTATTGAGGCATCTATTCTTAATTTCAGTATCTTGGCATTTTATATTTTGACTGTCTTATGTAAAAAGAAATTCTGAAGCTGGAATTAATGATAACCTCACCATTAAAAAGGGCAGCCTACTCTATAGTGATGAAGAGTAGAAATTAATATTCAAGAGCAGAGTTTAAGCTAGAATTATGTTCAGGCAAGTATGGAGATCTGCAGTAGAAGACAAAGTAGAGCTGTATTTTCATACCTGTCATCCCCCTCAGGCAAAGTTCTGCACAGCTGAAAATCTGACTTCATGTTGTTAATTTTTTTTAAACAGGTTTGGTAGTAAACATGTCTTGCATTATGAGAAAATAAGGCTCTGCTTTTCCATTTCCAACATTAGGTTGTGTTTCTTATTTGCTTCCTCAAAGAAAATATTGTTCTGAGATACCATATCCCTTTTCCTTCAGGTATTACACAATGAAACTTTGAAAATCAGTAATTTAAAAAACATAAAAATAAACTTATTTCTTCTTGGATGGGATCCTGATGTTGCTGGGCATGTAAATCCTACTGGAAATCAGTTGGAGTCAAACCTTATTTTACTCATGTTCTTAAAAGAAATGGAAAAACTCTGTTTGCTACAGATTTTGCAAACTTAAATATACCCTCAGGTTTCTGTGGATATAACCCTTTTCTCCTTGAATTTCTTTGGCCAGATTGAGTTTCTCTCGCCCTTTTTTTTTTTTTTTAATGCAGCATATAGCATTCAGTATTACCTCATTATGTGGTACTTGATAAGTGCATCTATTTCAAAAACTGTATTACAGATTATTTCTATAAAAATTGCTGTAAGAGATTGAAATACCAGTGCTAAGCTGTTACTTATGGACATCACCCATCATGACTGAATGGAACAATATAAGGACTAGCATTGTCTATCTGAGTAATTGCTTCCATCTTCCAAATTTGTTGAATGATCATTTACTGTTTCCTGCTTTGGATGATCATGTACTTTATTCGTGAAGCTCGTTTAGAACTGGTTCAAAATCATACCAAAATTCAATGAAAAATCTGAAAATTGAACAGTCATCTTGCAAGCACCAATCACATGCCTTATCAGCAAGGTCTTCATCTAACCAAATAGTCCTTCCAAGACAACCCTCTACCCAGGAATAAAGCATGACTCCCAGTTCAGGACTGGGTCAACCTTCAGCTCAGGTAACTGAATTCCTGTAATTGAATACAAAAGACATGAGGACTGATTTTCACCTATACCCATATTCATAGCTCCTGTGACGGTCTGAGCTACTGACAAACAATTTCTGCCACTGGTTATAGAATTCTAGAATAATTTGAACTGGAAAAGATCTTTAAGATAATCCTGTCAATCAACTGCACTTCCTTCGTTAACATTATATTCCAAGAGTATATAACCACTCTCCATTTCTCAGACGGCCTGGCACTGCTCTTATGTTGTGTCAAGCACAGATGATGTAGGATGTAGTTTTCTGAGCAGGAGATGTCCATCAAATGAGGATTTCTCTTCCCAGAGAAATTTATTCATCCTCAATGTATCACAGTGGTGAGGTGAAGAAAATCACTACAGCACTATTGCACTTATTTAGAGGCATGCAACCTTTGCCTGTTCAAAAAGCTTCAGTCACATTGCCACTCATATTTGCAAGCAAAATCTGGCATCAGAATTCACAATGGTAGCTGGAGAAATAACCTGCCCATTTCATATTTACCTGGATCCCTGCCATGAACCACTGCAAGAGCAGTGTCCTAGGTCCATGGTTTTTGAGTTTCTGTTAATTCTAACATTTAAAAAAATAATATAGAATATAGCATTTTCCTTCCAAGTCTGAATCTAGAAAACATTTATTTTGTAGGAAGTAGTAGCACCAAAAAAAAATCTTGATCCAGCTGCCACTGAAGCTAAAGAGAAAACTATTTTTAACACAAAGTAAAAATTTGCATCAATGTTTTTTAAAGGCAAAAAGCTTCATCCTTTAAAACTCTGCCTTCGCTTATACCATTTCTTGCAAACACCACAACCAAACTCTTCAAGCACATCCCTTCTCAATGCCTGCTAGAAAAGTTAAATGAAATATGTACTGTCATTCGACTACAAGGCTCCAGATGCCAGCCTGCCTGTCGGTGGCACAGGATGTCTGCCAGGCCATCTGGCTCATGCCTGTCCCAAGGATGGCTCAACAGCTCTTCCTCTAGCTTGCACTGCAAAGGTCTCCTGCTACCAGGTGGGTCCACAGTCAGTGTCTGATGTCACTCTTCCACACAAATTTCAACACAGGATAGGTTAGAAATGTTGCAAGGAAATGGAAGATTTAGGTTAACATCCCAGGACTTCAGGATATAATACAAGGAATTTTGTTTACACTCATTTGCCCTTTTTAAATATATATATGTGTATACATACACAAACATATATATGAAAGAATTAGTGTGTATGCTGCTGAAATCTTCGGCTCCCTACTCGTGTTCCCAGCTGTCACCATGTGCCATAATTTCTTGATCTTTCAGTTGGCAGATCACAAAAAGCAGCACTACTGTGCTCACTCCTGTGCTCCCTTTCAGTGCCCAGAACTTGATACACGCTGTATTTACCTGCCATTCTATTGCTATTTTGCTACAAGTGCCTGTCCAGTAATGCCAGTGTCACAACTGGCCAGAGTTTAACCATAGGTATTTACCAGTTAAAACTCAAGAGTACTACTACTTGTTTCGCCTTTTTATATACTAAAGCATATTCTGCTCTTTCTTAGAATATGAGCCTTAAGGTGATCACACTCTTTTCTGTTTACCTCTTAATTACTCAATCAAAAAAGATACACATTAATGATGGCAGCTTTCAAAATAACTTTCATCTTTCAACTTATTTCTTCAAATTTCTCACCAAAAAACCCTCAATATAATAAATAATTTTAATTAGCTTACTACCAGAGAATTTAGCTTTACTCTTCCTAATAAAAACTAACAGTTTCAGTAGAACATGTTCACAGTAATTTTTCTTTTCAACACCTTGCTCACGACTTACCTCTTCACTTTTTTATATTCAACTTTAGTACTTCAGATTTTAAGCTGAAGAAAAAATCCTTCTTCTGAAAAGGATTTTCTCATCAAGTGAGCCGTATATATTTTTTAATAAGGATATCAAACTCAGCCTGACAGTTCTAACAACTTAAGACATTTTCTGTACACGAATGTCTCTTTAAAACATTAAATCTCTAAAGGTTGAAAAGTTAGCAGGTTTAACTGGACTGAAGAATAAGGGACCTTGTGATAAGACAAAATGATGACTAAGGTCTCCATGTAGTATAAAAATCAGTTTTATAGAATTTCTTCAGTAGCCCACATCCTTAGTGGTCTTTGCCTCTGAATTTTTGCTATGGCAGAACATCTTCACCGTAGGTTAATTGTTCAGAAAAGCTTGACATACTTCGTAGAAGATTTTATTTACTTCTCCATTATAAAATGCAAGCTTAGGATTACTTGAGGACTTTTTTTTTTGTTTCATAACATTTCTGCAGGGCTTTCAGTGCTCCTGCTGGACAGATTCTCAGCTGGTACCTTCTAGTTTCATCTGTTTGCTTACAGTTCCCATGTCTAAAAAATTGATAGTTCTCTTGGTAAAACAATTTGTTTTCCCTAATGAAAAAATTGTGCGTTGATGCTATGATGTCAAATGAGAGTACATTATTGACCTTCAGAATGATGAAGTATATAAGTAACAGAAAACAGCCCACATCATTAAGATGTGGTCAAATAGCCAAAGTACAAATTAAAAGTAATTACAAAAAAACTCCAAAATATCCCCAAACAAAACAACAACAACAACAACAAAACACTAACAAAAATGTATCTATAGTGAAAGAAAATCCAAAGTTCACTATTCAACAGTAAAGGAAAACTCACAATAAATTATAATCAGATTGTGAAGATTGTTGAAAATTTTTTGTATCAGAATGTCAGTTGAGATTGGATTGTTAACAACAAAAAAGAGGAAAGATCTCCAAGACAATATCTCAAATAAAGAAGAAAGAGATCAGAGTATTCAGACAGTTCTGATTATTTCAAATCAATTGACTATCAGGTTGTTGGAAATTATTAGCTGAGTTGCCTGATGAACCTTGAAAAATCAGCTGGTGAAACTTTCTGAGCAGTGGCTAGTTGTCTTTCTGAAAATTGAATTAAGTGTAAAATGGCTGAAAAGAGAAAAGGGAGAAAAGATGCGTTCATCACATAAGCCTCAAGACCGTGTCTCAAATGACCCTGCTGATCTAGTTAAAGAACAGTTTCACACACTGAAGAAATTATATGGAAAATATTATATACAAATCTATGCATATAAAGCTTAGTTGTAAACCTAGGAAGCAGAGGTAAAGTGCTCAAATGCAAGCTAGATATTAAGTAGGTAGATGTCCAGTCTTCAGGAAAATAGTTAATCTAATGAGTATGTTCTACTCTTCCAAAGGCAAATGCTAGTCATTTAGTCTGTAATGTGGCTTGAAACATACAGTGAATAATCCTCCTACTATTCTCAGCACTTCTAGCATCAGCCTAGAGGGAAGTCCTCTCTGTTTTGGGCATCCTTCTTTAAGGAAGGGTGTGGCTGAATGAAGAAAGCCTGAAAAAGGATGAACTAATATCTTGGAAATACAGCCTAGAAAGCAGCCTGTGTACTCAGGGTTTGGTAGCCTGCAGAAAAGCAGTAACAATCTTAAAATACATAAAGGAGTGCTGCAAAGAAGACAGCAATAGTAAATTTTTAACTATTCGTAGAGAGAAGGTAAAATGCAGCAACAGAAATTGAGATTACACAATAGTGAAAACTTCCTAATTGTAAGGATAGTGATGTCTAGATAAATAAAGCTTCACACTCTTCACACCAAAAGACTTTAAACAGACTTTAAAGTTTGAAAAACATCTGTTACAGGTGACACAATACCAGTTAATCCAGCCTTGGAAAATAAGGCAGGTCCCCTGTTAAGGTCCAGTCACTTCTCAATCCATATGATTCTGCAGTTTCTTCATTGTGAAGGAGTGAAACTGAGGGGAAACAGAACAGCATGTACACGGTGTAGTCTCATAATCCTGCCATAGCTCTGGAAAGGTGCAAATTATGCAAACCTACTTTTTTTTCCAGAAAAATATAAAAGTATTTCCTTACTAAGTCTTGCTGGGCAAAATTTTACACAGGATTTTGTTTCACTTTGTAGAATCCCTACTTATTCAGCAAATGTTTGTGTTCACCAATATAACGTATAAAATATGCACACCTTAAAAATGTCTACTAAAATGTTGCACTTACTTTTATGTATTAACCTAAGTTGAATAAGTAGGCACTTGGGAAAATCGTAATGCAAAGGACCATTGTGTTTATGCCACTGAGTGAGTCTATTTTTTTTCTTATCCAGATTTTGAAAATTTTAGGTAATGCAGTGGAACCAGGACTTTAAAACATTTTTTACTTCAGTATAACATAATGCTATGAAGTGGACCTTTGGTTCAAAATGCTTATGCTTGTTTCTGTTGACCCTATTTTTACACCAAATAAATATGGTGCTAGGTTTACATATAAATTAATGCAATATAAAGCTAACCATTATTTCTGCAGAAAGAGTCCCCTACAACAACATAAAATTTCTTCTCAAGCCATGGAAAATTTATTTCACTTCTGGTAATTTTATTGTGTGTGTGCTAGGTGGAAATATAGAACTGTGATAAGGCTCATTTTAGCAGGGTTAACAACTCACAAAAGTTATTCTAAGGAATGGGGTGGAATGAATCATATTCACATGTGTGTGTGTGTTGGATGGCAAAAATCAATGCTTTCTCTTAGCAAAGACACTCTTGAGGATAGAGAAATCAGAGCTGCGAAAAACCTAACAAATTTTGCCTGACAGATGTTCCAGGCAAACTACACTGCTGGTGCACCGGGAGTTAGCTGAGGATGTCAGTCCCCACACTAGTAGGAGCAGCCCATTTCACAGTGCCTCATTTTGGATCCCCAGGGATGCCAATAATCCCACTGCACTTCCACCCTCCAATGCACCGAATGTGCTGAGAAATGGCAGTGATGCTAGGATGTCAGAGAGCGAGAGTCCTGCCAGGCAGACCCCAGAGAAGGAAGCAGTGCACATGCCTGGAACAGGTATACACTATCAAAGGCAAGTCCCAAAACAGAGAAAAAAAATAAGAAAAATGGATGTGAAGGGAAAGAAAAAAAAAGCATTGGGTTCCAGGGTGGAAAAAAAAGGCTCGCTTAAGTTCCCATCCCATTAAGGTTTTGTCTTTGTGGCCCATTTCAGCATTGTTTGACACAAACGCTGTTGCAGGTATTCACTGGAGTCTCGCCACTGTTAAGCCACTGTAATGGTGTGTAGGCTCAGGAAACCCAATTATTGGTGGTGTTAAATGACCCTGTCTTAAATCGTATCTATCTCACTGAGACTTTGACAATGCTCTGTTAAACAATAACCATGTCAAGAGGGGTGTATTCCTGCAGGCCCAAGACACAAAATGTGGCCATTGCACCTTTGTGTCTGCCTTCAATAGCCTCTGGGGAACAGATGAGAATTCGTATTTCTGTCCAGAAAACGCTCTCTTCTGAGAACGAGAAAAACAGCCTTATTTTGCCCGCCATCACTGACAATGATACCCCTTCCTCTTTATTTGTCAGCACTAATAATGGCACTGCTGTGGCTCAGGAAAGAGCAGAAAAGATGATGAAAGATGCACCACTGGTGTGGTGCAGACAGCTACTGAACCACCTCTATTCCTTGTTAGCGAAAGATTATGTGATCTAAATGTCAGTGCCTAATGGAGCCCTATTCTGCTGCAAGAGATTGTAGCACATGCAGCAAACATAAGACAAAACTGTTTCGGCATGATGATTGCTAGACTAATACTAGCAGTAAAAAGAGAACTAAATGAAATTGAAAAATTACATCTTTAACAAGTGGATGGATGGCAATAATTATTTTGGACCAGTATCTGAATTTGCTTCTTCCCGTCTTGGGTCTTTCATTACATGAATAAGTCTGTTGATCTCAGTGGATCTCAGATTTACTTGAAGTTTGGCTTGTCAGTGCAAGTGAAGGGTTTACAAACCGCAGATGAGATAAGGATTCCTCCCATCAGCACCTTGTTCAGGTGCTATGGTAAGGTATTTGCACGGACAACGTGCTGCAGAACAAGATTGAAGGCATCAGGTAGCTAACCAGATTTTATCCAGTGAGCCTTTTGTATTTTCTGTGTTGTAGATCAGGAAGTAATACTGCTTTATGTCAAAAAAAAGATATAAACAAAACCAAAACACTAGAAAAAGTGGCAATCTCAGTATAGGGAGTTACTATAAATACAAGAAACCCCACACTTATAAAAGCAAACATGCCTTGTTTTCATTCTTCAAAATAAAAGGGCAAGTCTCTGTTTGCTTCATCCTCATCAGAAGTGCTAATCCTTGTTCTGCTAAACAGGATCAAGGCAGTATTGATTCTATCCTGAGAATAATATAGCTGAAAATTAGATGGTTTACATGCACACTAAAATATATAGTAATAATGAAGTTGGAATAGCAAGGCTAAGCCCTAAGCTAGATTTAACTCATACCATGAAATCATTAAGCTCAGGAGGGTTGGATCTCTTTACAAAAAGCCTCAGGAGCTGAAGAAGCAATGGAGGTACCTCAGCTCAATATGGATACACTAGCACGCTATCCAGGCTCTCGATGCACTTTGTTGCAGAAGGTGAGTTTTTGAAGGGCTTGAACACTTACCAACCCTGCAGCAAGAGCATCCCTGCATCCCACCAATGCTCAGCCTACAAGCTGCACATGGCTATGCCTGTCCCTGCTCACAATTTGTCACACCAAGCTTTGGCTCTTGTCAAGACCAGTCACTGCTCAATGGGACAAGAGCTGCAACAGCCCTGTGTGTGACTGTGCCCCACCACTACTCAGCTACTGATAAGAGAGGGGTTCAACCCCCAATGTGAGCCAATTTCGTGTCAGCCAACTCTTGGTTCTCCAGCCATGTGTAATAATGTTTAAGCACACAAATGATGGCACAGGGCCATACCAAGACCAGGACAGTCCTGTCTCCTGTCCCAGCCATTGCTGGTAACGTATTCATGGAGGAAGTCATCAAGGTTGTCGTATGACACTTTTCCAATATTGTCCCAGTCTCCAGTGATCTCCAGATCAGGGATATCAAGCTTCAGGTGGGCTTGATGTCTTTTGGATTGGTTAGGATTCATTTGTTTTGTTTGTGGGTTATTTTTTTTATATAAAGATGTTTCATTCTGCTCTTTTATAAGTTTTGTATTGGGTTTTCTGGGAGGGTTTTTGGTTCTGGTAGTGGGGGGGACTTTGGAGCCCTGTAAGAAGCTACCTCAAAAGCTTCCCTGGCTCCAATGTCAGATCCACCTCTGACCAGGGCCAAGGCAATCAGCCCCCCTGCAAATTCATGTATTTAAGGGGGGTGCAGTGCACCCTCTCTTTCTTTCTTGCACCAGCCCCAACCAGTGTGGCCCTAGGTGCGGGTGATGCAGCCCTGGTCTTGCCCAGACGGGCTGGGCTGGCCCGACCCCAGCTTAAGCTTAAGCCCCACTGCAGCTCCAGCCCAGAAAGAGAGAGCTGGGAACACTTCAGAACCATCAGAAGGGACCTGCAGTGGAGAAAGGAGTGGTACTTGAGGAGAACAACTTTAAAAAAACCAAGGTCAGATACGGAAGGAGAGGGCAGAGGAGGAGATGCGTGAAGACAAGGTTCCCCCTACAACCTATGGCCAGAGTGCAGGTCAACCTGCCTGCAGCCTGTGAAAGTTCACCAGTGGGACAGATCCACATGAGCAGATGGCTGTCCCTGAAGAAGCCATGACTCCAAGCAGTGAGTGCTGGAGCAGTTCATGTGTGAGGGAAGTGTGACTGTAGGTAGACTCACATTCGAGCTTTGTGGACTTGAGCTGAAGCAGTTTGTGTGTAAGGGAACTGCAGCTGTTGGCAGACCTACATTTGGACTTTAGTGGAGGACTTTTCTCCTGTGGGAAGGGTGCCACATGGAAACAGGTGGAGGCTAGGAGGAGTTCTCCTTTACCCCTGAAGAGGAAGGGGTGGCATAGACCCCATAGGATGAAGTGACTGCAATTCCCACTACCATCCCCCATGCGACCCAGGTCAAAGAAGGGCAGGTGAAGAAACTGGGAACAAAGCTGAGCCCAGAAAGAAGAGAGGGGTGGGGGGGAGGTGTTTTGACTTTAAGATCTGGTTGTATCTCTCACTGTTCTATTCTGATGTTATTGGTTACAAGTTATAATTTTTTTTGTTTTTCCTGCTATGGTGCATCTGTCTTTTGCCTGTGACCGTATAAGTGGTGAGAAGCTCTCCCAGTCCTTATTTTGTCTAACCCTTTTTTTGGGGCATCACGGTACCCAGTTGTGCATTGGGCCTAAACTACAAGTTTATTTGACCAGTTTTTAACCATATAGAGTTCCCATGGCAAAGAATTTGCTATCAGCTTACTCATGATAATAGGTATTGCCTATTTTTGCTTGTTTTGGAAGATCCATCTGATAATTTCATTTGATGCTTCCTAGGTTCAATAAATGGCAGAGAAAGAGCAGCCCTTGTTGAATTTCCTAGCCTATATTATCTTTGCTTATACAGAAGTTTACTGCACTTTTTGCTACCCTTGTCATACCTATCTATACCTTTTTCACTCAAAATGGTAAAGCTGGAAGACCAGACTGTACCCAATGTTCATTATGTGGGAGCACCCTTTATCAGCACCAGGTTTGTCTGCTAGTTTCTTACTCTTCCTGCTTCCCTCAAGCAGGTGAGGAGGGTTCAAGTGGTTTTAATGATCGTGTTTAGGTCTCTAACAAACTTACTGCTGCTGAAGTCTAGAAGCATGTATTTTAGATGAGATCCCAAATTACACTTCTTTCTCCTTAGTAGAGACATCATTAGGAAACCAACCAATGAGTGAACTTACATCATTTATATCTTTTTATGTAAAGTCTAGATGCTGGATTGCAGTAAAGTACCTGTAAGTGTGCCGCACTCACTGCAGGCACTAACGCTTTTTATCTGCTCTTTGCAGGCTGTGCTGTACTCAAGGTGACTCTCACAGATACCTATATGCATAAATATTACACTAACCAGCATACTTCAAGATATACATAATGCATTACTTAGTCAAAGCAGAGTCATGAGGCAATGCATTACAGAAGTTACTGACATAGAAAGAGACTTGGGGCTCTTACCAGCACTGAGAATGCTTAACTGGGGTGTACTCCTGACAGGCAGCATCACTCAGCTTCTTACAGAAGAGGGTTAGGTGCTTACCCCAGAAATTGGAATGTCTTTCTTCACAAAATATATCAGCCATAGAGTTTCTCTATGTTCTTGTGGTGCAATTCAATATTTGAAGAAAAAGGCTTGATGCTGCTCACTATGAGGCAAATGAATATTTTGAAACTGGATTCAGGGAAGATAAAGCTTTATTTCTTGTACGTTTTTTCTAAAAAGTAAATCAAACCAATGGTTTTAATGAAATACACATAATCCATTTTCTACAGCTCTTGCAGTGCACTATTAGACAATCAGTCATGGATCACTCATTGTGTAAGGTACTTGGTACAGCTGGTCTACAGTGCTGTGGCCCTGTTTGCTCTCTGAAACTTTCAGCCCAAGACTTTACATGTCTCAGTGTCCCTCCACTGCCAGCTTGGAGAGATGTCACACTTTGAAGGCTATCGGTGGCTGGGAATTTTAACTGCTCCTGTCTTTCCAGCTTTCCTGACTCTTCCTTTTTGTCAGTACTGTGTGGTGACCAGTGATCACCCAATACTCGCAAAAAAATTACTTTATTTGGCTGCTAAATGCAGCTTGACACCACTCAGTGTCCCCTCTCTAGCTCTTCTTGTTCAGTCTTTGAAAATATAGTGCTGAGTAACCTCGTAGACAAAGTGCAGTGATTATA
This sequence comes from Mesitornis unicolor, assembly GCF_000695765.1. Taxonomy (NCBI): domain Eukaryota; kingdom Metazoa; phylum Chordata; class Aves; order Mesitornithiformes; family Mesitornithidae; genus Mesitornis; species Mesitornis unicolor. Next base: position 13,089 of record NW_010159330.1, read on the forward strand.
GGAGGTTTTGAGCTCTGAAGTCATCAAAATCACAACTAGAATTATTTGAAATGAAAAAATGAAGCAATGATCATTAAGCAATGATCTTTGACCATGTGCCAATAAACTTTCTTCACCAATGGTTAGCAAAAGGAATCAGAAATGAGTCCATCTTCTCAAGAAAATACTGGTCATCTTAACTCATGCTTCATGTGGCTTTGTGCTTTACAGATTATTAATAAACAATAGTCAATGACTCCAGTTTCTGCATCACTGCTGTAACCTTCTGGAGGTGCCCAGGGACAGGATAGCTGCCAGAGTCTCAGGAGAGGTTTTTAAATGGTGAACAAAGACAGTGAAAAAGGACTGTGTTAGAGCACTTGATCAGATGTACATGCCATTAAGGTATTGCTGAAGTTATGGTCAGACATGAAAATCTCAAACAGTTCTTCAGTAATCAAGATGGACATAATAATAAATAAATATCTGAGAAGTACAGAAAGAGGTCTCAAAACATATCAAAGACATTGTCTGTTCACCTAGAATAGCAGATTTGGTGTGCCCAGGCAAAGTATTTTGATTTTAAGTGACTTACAGAAAAAAATTGCACAAGAAATCTTTGGATTCAGAAATATCATTTCCCCTGCACCTCTTGCTTCAGTATTTCAAAATATATTCTACTTAGAATTAAATGTTTAATATGAAGACAGGGGAAGAGAGGATGTTCATGGAGGCAAATAGTTCTTAAAACTATGGCTCAAATCATGCCTGCACAAAATGAACCTCAATGTATCAAAAAGAGATGAAGATTAGAGCAAATTCTATGCTTTATTATTGATTCTTAAATGAAGCATGAACAACAAGAGAGAGAGAAAAGTTGATAAGAATTATTGCATCCTGTTCAAATAAACTACATATTTACCCTTTTTTGCGTCTGCCTTCTCTGCAGATACGGAAGTTGAAAGATGTAGATCTAATTTCAGATTATATGTGAAGTTTACAAAGATAAATATATTAGATATTAATTTAGCTATAGATATTTGACTTGTTAAGGTTTTAGCTCCTATTACAGTTCTTACAGTAATGCTAACTGCAGCATAATATTTCAGCTTCGATAGATTTTTAAATTTGGTAAGTCTTCTTCATGCAAAATATGCTACAAAAAGTAACTCCTGGATTATCTGTACACTTTGCAAGTTCTCTCATCAAATTCACTGCGGTAATAGGAAACCAGCATAGATAACTAATACTCCTCTATAATAAGAAATTCACAACAATAAAATAACCAGGGGATGGATCATGCAGTCATAGATTTATAAGTACATAGAGTTCATCTCAGTTTCTTTTGAACACTTTCATGCCACTGGTGCACTATTATCTTTATAATATTTCTTGAGTATTGCAATGAAAATGATAAAAAGTGATCACAGAAAAAGAGAGCAAATAAAATGTTACAGAAAACTCATTGGATAAAACTTAAATTGCCTGGTGAAATGCCCTTGAAACATCCGCATGAAGTTATAGGGGCAATTCAATTACTAAATCACACTTAGTGCAATACACAATAAATACACTTAAATAATTACATGCAAAGAAAAAAAAATTGCCTGTGAACAACTCCCTCAAGTTATTGCAAGAATCAGAAGTATCACCTGATCTTCACTATTTCCATATGAAAGTTTTGACTACATCACAGCAGTGTTTTTCATCTACAGGTCACTGACTGTGGGGCATCAGTCTGCATGGGAACTAGAATCAGCAGACTTAGTACTCTACCTCTTTTAGTTTCTTTCATGTCTTTAAGCCAGTAAGACAGTGTCAAAAGCATCATGTATTTGACAAACACAAGCCATTCTTTAAATTTTTTGTTGTGTGCTTCAGCTAGCAGGCCATAGAGCACCCTCTAGATAAGTGTTCCACATTTTTCCTCCAGAAGCCAGTCAGCTCTTTAACGACAGGAAAAAAAAAATTAAAAAGCCCACAATTTTTGTCCCTTTCATAATTCCCTTGATTTCTCACTTTTATCTACAATTCCCTCTCTTCTTTTCTAGCTTACATAGCCTAGATTCAAATTGTCTTCCAGAAAAATGTGAATAAACTAGTAAAAGCTATTTCTTGTAGCATTGACTGTCAAGCCTCTTCAAACCTTTTCTTGATTTCTGCCCCACCCTGCAGGCAATACCCCCAAAATCTGCAGGACTACTTGCAGACCTTCAGAGCAGTGATATTTATTTGTCCTCACCAACCAGTACTACACTTAACTACCGTGGTCCCAAAATCTAAGTGGGAAAGACAGCATCTCTGGTGACACCCAAGAGATCTCAGCTTTCTTTTTTTGGGCATTTAAAAGTGCTTTTCCCCATAAGCAACACTCAATGCCTATGGCAAATGTATAGAAACTCAATGCACAGGAAATTCTGTAAGTAAACTATTTGGATATTTCTTATTACTTTTTACCTGCTACAAACAAAGAGAAAACAAATAGTGTTGGAATGTCAAAAACCATCAGGCTACAAGGAAAAAATTACTGGGTTTTGTCTATTTTAAGTGAAAAATAAATACATTTTAAGTAAGGGGGGGGCAGATAGCCACATCTCCTAAGAAGTCAGCTCTGGAGCCTTGCATAGACGATAAAGACATATGTCTGCTGACTTGTGAGGAGAAGAAAATGGTGCAAGAATTGGATCCTCATACAGCAGGACATTTCTCACCATTTTTGCACGCATGGCCAAGCTGCAGAAGAATAATTTACTAAGGATGATGTAAAGGATAGTATCCTTTCTATTGTAAATGCCAAAGATGCATCAATCTGGACTAGTTTTCCCTTTTAATTTCCCAAGAAAGGACTTTCAAAAAAGAAGATGAGGCAACTGTGGAAAAATTGCCACTTGTTTCTGTTAGTGAGAGAACACCCACCATTCACAGGTACAGCAAATGTCTGCTTTCCTTCATTGCTATAATAAGCCCGTATTTCTCCCAGTTTATAACTGCATGCAATGCTAGACTAAAGAAACATCTTTTCCACTCACCTCCCAGAAACAGATACCAGCTGTCACACATGGAAAAGTACACAGTGATGCCTCATACTTTCCATTATTTAAATGGCATATCTTTATTTAAAAATGAAAAAAAGCCTACTTCACCCCTAAAAAAATCTTACAGCTAGACACACTCTTTTCCTTTCAAATATAGCAAAACTCTGTGCATTTTCTTCTTAGAGAACATGGTCATTATTGTTGAAACATATTTTCTAATTTTCCAGATTTTATGTCTACAAAATTCTTTGGGGACAGGGGGCTACTCCTTCTCTTTTTTAGTCCATCTTTGTCCATTGTGCACAAGGCCTTCTCACCTTTTCAGCTAAATTGATGAACTTAAAGAAAATGTGGCTGCCACTGCCCTCTTGGCAGAACTGGTATTTTTGGAACAAAAAGCATTTTAGTATTGCCTTTAATCAAAAAGCAATAAAGTACCCTAAAGTTTGTAATAAGACAATTCTGTCACTCAGTTTTTTATCTAAAATTTTAAATCAATGTCATATTTTAGAAAATTACATTAAAAGAGTGACTTTCTTCAGTTTCTCAAAGTATTCAGTTAGAAGCAATCACCATTTGGTTTCAGAAACTCACCTGTTCTCTACCAATTTCCATCATGTTTTGTTAAATGTCATTCCTCATGAGCTGTCAAGCATTTTGCATTTTTTGAAAACCAGGCAAATTATATAGAAGCCTTAACAAGGTCTTCAGGACATAACTGTCAGTCTCTCTTTTTATTTATTTATTTTTTAAATATCAGGAGCTGTTTTAATTCTCTGCATTTTCAGTGTAGGTGTTTCCTGTTTTCTCAGATACTTCTGGGAAATCCTAAACTTACCTGAATTCCAGGGTAAAATGTGTTAGAAGTGTCTCAGCACCAAATATTACAAATATTTAGAAGATGGGAAGGCCAGTGACAGTGTAAGATTTGTTGAAGAAAATTAACCTACTTGAAATTTGCTTGAATCACAGCACTGTACCTGGAAACACTCAAATTTAGGAAAATTTATATCTGATCTTTCCAGTTAGCTTCCAAGTCATTAAAAACTTCTAAAAAAAAAAGTTTCAGGTATTAAGCATTACAAACATAGGGAAAGTTTGCCAGATGGACTGACCTTTGAGATTAACTGTGTGTACATTATACATATCTTCCTCATAGCTTTGTTGGATTTTCACTAAAGACATTTCTCAGATCACCGCTTAAAGGCAGGAAACATCAGGAAGCCAGATAAATTCACGCCACAGAAGGGGCCAGTTTGGCTCCTGTTATATGACCAGTGCTATGCACAAGATGACTGCTGTGCTGACAGCATTTCTGAAGAAACTGCCTTTTGCCTCCCTTGAAAGAAAGTTCTCCTAAATGACATACTTAAACCATTGACAGAGAGAAAGTACAACATCTAAAAGCACTTAGAATATAATTTTCAAAACTGCTTCTGTCTTTGCAACTCATACAATATGAGTATTCGTGAGCATAAGTGCACATATATATTTTTTTTCTGCAAATCTGTAACTCCTGGGTATAACCCATATAAGTCTGTAACTACCTTCCATGGAGAACATCCAGCATATTAAGGGTACTTCTACAGCTAATAAACACCAGCAATATAATTATGTTCATGATTTAGTAAGCATGCAAAAGTGCAGGTAGGAAAAAGGGGTGAATACAAATTAACAAGGCCAGAAGAACCTGGAAAAAAAAAACCCCAGTAGTTACATTGTACTGCAAAATGAATCATGACAAAAAAAACATTTTCCTTCGAAGAAAGTAGAATAAACGCTAAGTGATAATGTAGCAGTATATTTTGCCCTGACATTTGACCCATTAACATGCATATATGACTAGAAGAACAGAACTCACAGTCCTTAGAAATTTATAAAAGCGAAACATTGATTGCACTAAAAAAATGTATTACAGTAATGACAAACTGCACCTATATTATTTTATTAACTGATGTTTAATGTCCAACAGAATACATTTCTGAAAGTGATAGATTGCTGGATTGTTATCTACCTTAATTTCTTTCTAATAGATTTTAAAACACCACTCTGCTATAGACATCATTACAGGTACAGGGTAGGCATTTGATTTATAATGTTTCTAAATAGATGGCACTGTGATGAATCACCACTTTGGAAGATTAGTAGATTATTGGGTTGTGGACTCTCCCTCCCATTTATTAACTTTTAAAGCTATGATTCCAAGATGAAAATCCTTGCAGATGTTGCTGCTTTTACAAGGAAGGTGATGTGTGATGATACAGAAAATCATGGTTATCTCTTTGTTGGCATGGTCAAAAATGCAGTATAGCAGTCAGCCTCCATGGAAACTTTGCAAGGAAAAAATGCTTGCCTCTCTGTACAAGGTTTCAGTTCCCTTGGGAACATGTAACAGGGCAGTCCTTAATCCAGGCCAATATGATGTATTTATGGCAAAGGAAGATTTCGATTGAAAAATGAAGATGATGCAAGGCAACAAGGAAGAAAAGGTGATCTGGAGATGGCTGTTGTTAATACTAATTTTCAAAAAACTGGTTAAGAAGTTTGCACGTACGTGTAGAAACTCATGGGCATTTCTTTGTGTCTGTAGATCTGGGTAGGTACATACTGAGAGGAAACTGGGGGAAAGCACCTCAACCATCATTTTGGGAGGTTCATCTTTAGAAATCTCATTCATTCTTAAAGTTTGTGTAAATATGTTCAATAACAGAGATTTCACAGCTTCCTTAAGCAGTTATTCCAGTGCTTATGTGTGCAAATATGTGCTAACACACATAACAAAGATGTTATCTCCAAGTTCACTGGAAATAAATATTTTAAACAAATCTAGAACTTATTTAAACAGAACAGATATTTAAAACTGTTCTATGAAAAGATTAATAAAGGAAAGAATTTGAGCTGGCAGTATTCTTTTGAAACAAATTATAATATCTATAATGGCATGTTTTCCTATGGATGAATAAAACCATAACCAAGGGGAACCATTACTATCAACACAAGTCCTGTGCATCGGACAGCTAATTAAAAGATCTTGTCTCGATTACAGGTTTTCTCCCAAATGTGAACATCTCCATAATTGAATGTCATGCAGAATATTATGCAAACCCTCACCCTTTTTTACAAGACCAGCAGGAGTGGAGGGTTATCAGAAAGGATGTGACAGTAAAGAGTTTGAGAAGCCATAATGTTTACCCACTGAAAGTCTACCAATGCAAATCACAGTTGGACTCAAAATGGAGCCCTGGGGGAATCAGAGAATAACTGAAGCCCAACTGGAATGAAAAATCCTCTGGAGCAACAAATTCAATATGCCAGGATAAAAAAAGAATAGATCTGAATCTAATAAAGCTTTGCAAGCAGATTGGTTCAAATTGGCAAACACAGTAGCAAGAGCTATGTTCAGTGATGAAAACCACAATAAAAAGAAGTATTGCCATGATGAGAATGGAGACCTGAAACAGCATTAATCTAATTGCATTCTCACAAATTAAAACTAGGACACTGTCATCTTCAAAAACACACATGTTAACAAATACTTCAGTTTCCTGTTGTCCATGTAGAACTAAGCTTTCTATGTGTCCTTTTAATGAAATATGTGTAATATTCACTTACCAATCAGTTTCCAATTAAAATACTATTTCCAAATAATATGATCCTGCTAACTGAATTTCCAAGTGAGCCCTGGGCATAATACTTCATGAGCAGTTCTGCCGTCCATCAGTTATTTTGCTGCCAGGTCTAGGGATGTGCTGAGCAGATGGCCATAGATGCCACTTGAATTCAGACTGCCAGCTTCCACACAAGCAGAGGAGATGGGAATGAATATTTCCATATAGAACACACTTAAAATTAACCCACAAGATGTCACTGTTGCTCCAGAGAAATTTAGCATTCAGGGGATTTTTCTGGGCTTAAATTGAGACTGGGAATGGGGGCCTGTCCCCAGCAGGGGCTCACAGAAGGTTTGAGCAGTGCCACCATCTTGCAGCTCCACCACTGTACCAGATCACTTCACCACACTGCGAGGTCAGGGAGCTGAAACCAGCGCTGACCACTGGGAAATCTCACTGGAGGGATAGCAGGACACATCCCCACACTTATAAGGACATCAGGCCTTTGGAGATACTGTTCAAGTGAGGCCTTTGTTAGATCCCAAGAAGATCCCATGGTGTGGTAATGGGAACACATGGGAAACCTCAGGGCACTGGTATCCCCTGGACCATGCCCTCCACTTAAGGGCACACAAAGTCTTGACCCCATTCACATCAGCATGAGGTTTGATTACTGTTCCTCACCTTCCTGAATATTACATGTGCCTGCATCTTTAAAGAAAACAAATAGCACCAAGAAATAGTGATGCTACCTACCTGAAGGTTATCAGTTCCCTCCTTCCTTCTCCCATTTCCTCCCTGCTTGTTGTCCTATTGCCTTGCCTCTTGTAAAATCTCCATGTTGGACAAAATTAGGCCTACACTAGTATCCAACTAGCAATGCTGGTAAAGTGAAGGCAGCTGATTCCTGTAGCCTTCAGACCCCAGTTTCAGCCTCCTCAATGACCTGGGAAGCCAAGCTAACAGGAAACACAAATCTGCAACTGAACGCAACACTCATCCGTAACCAAGGACTTCCTTGGGCCTGGCTTTTTTATCAATGAAATATTGATAGAAAAAATAAATTTTGAAGTAAAACCTTCCAGAACATACCATTTCAGAACATGAATGGCTTTATTCAAATCTACATATTCCAGATTTTAGCCAAAAGAAAAGGGTTTATAGCATTTACCCTGTATGGAAACACATCAAATGCAAATATTCTTACATTTGCTTGGGCAAAGATTCAGATTAGGCAAAAGAATATCCTCACATTATCATAATATCAGGCTCCCCTAAACAGTTGTCTATAGATTAACTGTGCCAGTTCATTTTTCCCATGCTGTAAATGAGGTTTCTCTGAAAGAGAGAAGATGATTTGCTCGTTTGGCGTGGTGATTCCACTGAAGCTTCTCAGCACCACTGCTGCAGGTAGATGTCCCAGCTATATCCATCAGTCCTGCACATGTGGAATGAAAGGAGTAACAAACTCACTCTGTTTCCCAGGAGTATTTGATTTCCCTTGGGCTGATGAGGAAACGGACATTCTCAAAAGCAAAAAAACACTTAATGTTCTTGTTTATACAGCCTCAGTAAAGGAAACATTTGCACTGCTTCCCATCATTCATCCTTCAGTTCCTTTCAAGAGAATGGGTTTGCTGGAAATAAAAATGCTAAGATTTTGTGATTTCAAACACCACCATAGGCCAGTCACACTATCTTTTGCCATGGAAGTGACCTCTTGCTTCTACACTGACAGGGAACTGGAAATACCATAAGCAGAAATGTGTTTTCTCTCATCAGGCTCCTTGTAATACTGGCTGCATCTCTGCTTTATTAGGATGGAGAAGGCCTAAGGATCTGCACATTAAAAGGCCATCATAAAAAGGGGTGTTCCTGCTGTATGGTTGAATGAATCAGACCTAGGTTTGATATGACTGGAAAGAAACGCAATTTTTGACCCGTTGCTATTCTAGCTGGTATTTCTCTGACTAGGACCTTCACAGAGATAATGCAAAAAGAATCATAACTTGCATAATATCATTAGGTTTTAGGCCATGTGCTGCAATGGCACTCCTGGGTTTGCTGTAAGTCCCAAGATCAAGCCAAAAGCACAAAAAAATTAACAATGCCATGTATGGTAGAGCAGTTCTCAGTATAGCCACTTAACACCGCTTCCATCTGAATGTATTTAAAAACTCTCCAGAACCATGTCAGTGCCCGTGTCCAGATATATGTGCATTTACAAGGCATGTGAGACTTCCACTAAATAAATTACATGATCTCTTCTGGGCTAAGGAGTCCCTGCAGCTTATACAATGTCAGTGAATCACTGCAGGGAGATTCTGTTGTCCAAGGAGCTGTATAGCACAGACTATCAGGACTTCATTTACTTAGTGTGGACGTGATAATAAAGTTGCCCTGCTGATCACTGTGAAGGGTCCCAGCCACATATCATTCTGGCTCTGTGCAAGATGGCAATTCCATTTTCTTACAGCAGGTTACAGCCCCCATCAATCGTCCTCTATGCCTGTGGAGATGGTCCAAGGCCGCAAGTGGTACATCTCAGACAGAGCCTTGAGCAACTCTGCTGCACTATGGGCAGGTAAGGGAAAGGAGGAGAAAAAGACTTACAGCTGCTTGTCAGGAATTGCAGGTGTGAGCAGCTTATGAATGGAGATGAAATGGAGCTAATGAAACAGTTAAGCTTGGAGGAGAAATGTTTGCTGTAACAGATGGATTAGTGCTTGCCCAATATTGGGATCCAGTTCCTCATGCTCTTCATAACCTTACTTTACAAGTAAACACAGCTTTAAAACAGACATCTGTCCTCTGAATCAAATAGCAATATGCCTAATATAAATTAATTTTATTTTAAAATCTATTTAAATTTTGCTCTGTTTTTTTTGAGGGTTTTTTTTGTTTGTTTGTTTGGGGGTTTTTTTTGTGAGTATAACCTATGCATATTCCTAATATCAGATTATTTGGGAATAGAGAACATGGAAAAATTGGTTATCCATTTGAATATGTTAGATTATCTATTGTGTAGAGAAAAGACTATTTAGTGAGCTTTCCTGGAAGATCGACCTGCTATATTAAAGAACACAAAAGGCAGTCAACAGTTACCTCAAAGACATGATAACCTTACCTTCCACGTTTCTAAAAGAAAGAACGACCCATGGATACCACAGCATGAATTGCCTTTCTTCTGTACATTATCCAGGGGAGATCTTTACCCATCACATTACAGAAACATTTCACAGTATTTCAGAGTTCATTTTCCCCCAGGTGCTCTCCACTGTGCCTGATATTAATTATTTCTGATACTTAACATTTACTGAAAGGTATTGTAATAATCCCCCTAGTCAGAGGGAAAGTAACTAATATCTCAGGTAAACAAAAAGGGCTTTTCCCTATGGAAAAATAGCTATGCAATATTTGAAATGCTGATTTTGGAGTGAGCTAGCTGTTCTGCATTAGCACTGACCCAGAGAGGACTGCACATGAGTATCTGAAAAGAGCATAAGACATCATGTCCCTCATGGGTGGGCTGAGATCTGACACAGGAAGACAGAGCAAAGCAATCAGATGTTCATTCTGTGTAACTGCCTTCTTGTATAACCCTCCAGGTGTTAAAGAGATCGTAAATCTGAAGAGAAACATTTTTATTAGGTCCAACTTGTAGCAATAGAGCTGAGAAATATCTCAGTATCAGGTTTTCCCTAACCACAGTGAAGGTCCCCTCATACAAATAAATAAAAATCAAAGATATTGCATGGCTTTTTATTTTCTCAAAACATTTACTCATTCTTTCATGAAAACTTTTCCCAGCTCCCTTCCATTCCTTGTGTTCATGTTTGTTAGGATGGCTTGCTCTAGAAGAACTGAACTCGTGCTTCTATGAGTTTAAGAATGACTATTCTAAGTCACAATAATATATAGCAGAGAAATGTAGGGACTTAGATCAAGCATACAGTCATATTTCTCTTCTGCACTCTCTCAGTTTCTAACAGTGTGCAGCTGAGAGATTCCATAAAGCAAAAATGTGATCTTTGAATATAGGAAATGATGAAATGGCTATTTCCTAATTTTTATATATATATAATTATTTATACATTTGTCTCATCTGTTTTTCACACTTATGAAAAACGTGGTATGTGCAATTCTTTTGTTACATTAATTTCCAGTTTAATTACATGTTGTATGAAGAGTAAGTCCTCAGTTTTGTTTGCTTGTCATTCCTCTGAAAGGAACTTGGGCTCCTCCAACCTGGTTCTTGCTTTTGCTCAGGATCTTCTAGGCTATAGAGAGAAACAGAATGAACACAGATCTCCCACTTTGGATGTCACAAGAGGGAAAAGCAAGAGGAAGAGCACCGGTGATGCCAGGCTCCAGATCCCAGGCATTCGGCAGAGACAGGAGCTTGTGTAAGAGCCAGAGATGGGGAAGAAGAGATGGAGGAAATAAGTAAACCCTTCAAATGGTCATACTGTATTTTCACCTTTTTTTGTTCTATTGGTGGTAGATAGGATAAGATGAAGTTAATAATTCCAGTGGTACTGGTTAAAAAGAGCAATAGACTGCTGTTTATAAGCAATCCATTCAGCTAATCTGGTAAAGTGTTTGCTGATATCAATTTTAAACAAGTTTACTATTACGTGACTTTTAAATTTTTACTAATGACCTACAATATAACACAGGTAGAGTTTAATCCCAGGTGTAAAATGGATAACTGATTAAGTACTAGACTATAAAGTCACAAATTATCCTGGATTAGGCATCATTAACTAATTAAGAACAGTACACCAAGACATTTCTTAAAGACATCATTCTCTTTGAATTTGGTTTGCTGCACTTTGTTAAATTGAAAAACACACTTCATTATTATCTTATATATT
>NW_010159331.1:0-5072 GCF_000695765.1 Mesitornis unicolor
ACCGAGCGATTCTGTGATTCTGTGATCAGGGATCTGTTATTTAATGATTTACATTGGCCATAACTGGTTGTTTTGTCATTAAAGAACTGGCCAAATGATTCGTGTCCTTGGCTTCATCTTAGCAGGAAAACTGTCCCTCGACTTTCTGCCATAGTCAAATGGGCACAAGGAAAGAGGAGAAAATCATGAGACTCCTGATCTGTTGAGCTTTGTGTGTGAATTGGTGAAAGTTAATCACATTGGGATGGTCTCTTTCAGTTCTTAGGTACTTGTTTTCCCAAAACTATGATAAAAGCTGTGCTGGTAGAAAAAACATAGGAAAACATGGAAAGAAATCTCCCTTCTCTTCCTGCTCGTCTCTCCACCATTAGGTTTGGCACTGGGAAAGTGCTTACTGTGCAAATGTAGTCATTTAATTCAGAATTACTTTTTATGTAACCAGAATTCACCAAGTCACTGTGAAGTACCTACTTTCAATATATCTGTGTATCTTGAGTCAGTATGAAGTCATTTATAATATCTGGGATACTCTGTAATATCAAACTAACCTGTAATATCGATAGCAATAGCAAGATTAATGGTGGCCTTCAGGAAATACTCATCAGCATCCTCTGTCTGGATTAAAAACTGAGGAGTGTGAGTTTGGAGTTGGGTTTTTTCCTGTGTTTACTTTCTAGTTTGTTTTTTTTATCCTTTAAGGAAGCTGTCTCTCTTGCTTTCTTTTTATCTGAAGTATTTTGTTTACAACATGAGTGCGCACTTCAATTTCTTGAGAATCATCGGATTGAAATGGAAACCTTGGGAAATTCTGTGCTGGACAAAGGCGCTCGTTCTCTGTGCTCTGAACACCTCCGAGGATTGCGAGTGCAGCATCTCCTCTCCCCATTTAGTCAGGACACTTCAGCCTTAGTGTCCCTTGTGTGGGGGTGCGCAATGCACTCCAGATGTTGTACCTGGGACCCAGAGGTTGGGTGAGCATCATTGCCCTGGGCTGGGAATGGAGGGGAAGACGGCTGGGACAGGGAGGGGACAGGACATGAAGGGAGGTGGGAGGGAAGGGGAGACCAAGGAGGCTGAAGTGGAGACGTTTTGAATCATTTTGGAGCAATAACACATGTGGTTGAGTGGGCCTTGTTCATGCTATTGCATCTTCACTGATTTTGTGGTACTGTAAGTTGTAAGTGTGCTTTAACAACATCCAACATCTACAAATGGAGCCCATTTTGGAACCGGTCTGTTTCCTGTTCCCATTATGACCATGGCACAGCAGTGGTGATGTGCTGGGGGCATCCCCAACCTCACGGCTCCACCGCAATGGCCAGAGTGGGAAAACTAGCTGAGAAACTGGGACAGAACCTAACCAAAACTGGGGTGTGGGCGGCACACAACAGAGGTGGCCGTGACCTTGTGGGTGGTTGGTTTGGGCGTCTGGTTAATGGAAACGGCAGCTTTAATCCTGTTGAAACGAGCAGACGTGGTGCAAAGCGAGCTGTGAGGTGTTAGGAGGGGATAAGGGTAAGAATAAATGGAAATAAGGGAGGAGCCTGGTCAGTTCATAGCACATCAGTGTGTTCAAATAGGTAACGGTCCCCGTGTTTTTACTGATAACCCAAATATTATTATATTTAATATAGAATTTATTGAATGTAATTATGTGACACGTGTAGGAATTGCGTAGTTGCTGGAATCCAGGCTATATATCCCTCTTCACCATAGCCACTGGTTTTTAGCTTTCTCTTAACTGTTAGAAACACTCATTTTCAAGCTGTGATTTTCCTCCTGAGCTGAGTGTTCAGTTTAAGCAAAAGGATGCTGTGTTTCAGGATACAGCACAGCAGTACACATTTCTTGTTACTCGGAAATATTTCTGAGCTGCGTAAGCACTGAACAGTTAAGACTCAAGTTTGGCAAGGAGGGAGCCTGAAATACAAAAGAGCCTTTCTCAATGTCCGTGTGAAAAGTGGATTTCTTTAGCAGAACTGTAACTTTCCAGTGCTGTACAGCTGGTACCAGCAGTACAATATTATTATATACAATATTATTTCACCAAAGGGCAGACACTGCGAGGGAGGCAAATCACCAATTTTGGGTCTGTGAGGCCAGGCGGTGCCATAGGAGATGGCCTGAGGCCTTCTCTTGGTTTCCCTTTGGTCTGGAGCAGACTGGGTTACTGAACTGAAGACTTTGGTTTCAGCCTGTCCTGCTGAGGAAGATGCCGTTGTTCACATTGCTGCCATGGTTGTCTTAGGTTTTATCACAGGGCATTATTATAATTACCTGTTTATTGGCTAATTGCTCTGCAGTAAGTGCGAAGGAAGTGGCGACAGCGTGAGCAGTGCTGTATGTCAGAGCACAAGGTGTGCTAATTACACCCACAGCTCTGGGTTTCTGACATGGGCGAGTCGCGTCCTTTCCTGTCACTGGCTTGCTTTTTAACACCTTCACCACACAGGGAGCAGCGTAGCCCAGCTTCAGACATGGCCGGGCAGGGACGAGCTGGGTGGGGATATTCCTGTTTACCAGGGCACTATGTGGGCCTGTGGACATCCCTCAGCCCTGCACACCAAACCCTGTATGGCTGCTGAGGCACCGGCCCCGCTGTGTTTCCAGCCCATGCTGGGGCCCAACCCTGGGCATGGTGGTGCAGGCCTCATGGCAGCGCAGGCCTCACGGGGGACAGGGGCACTAGGGCAGGGATCCCCTTGGCCCGGGTGGGGGAGATGTGGCCAAACCCTGGGCATGGTGGTGCAGGCCCCATGGGGGACAGGGGTGCTGGGGCAGGGGTCCCCTCAGCCTGGGTTGGTGGAACGTGGCCCCTGCACCCAGGGAAATCGGTGTCTCCATAGCGGAAGACAAACAGCGCTTGCACTGCGGCATACTCCAGAAGCAAGGGGTTTGCTGTGCAGTCAGAAGAGCACACGCTCCAAACTGCAAGGGAAAGGCTGGAAAAGCCTTGTTTGTTTGGGGGTTCTGTTTTCTCTGTTCATTTGTTCTGGTCACTGGGCAGGGGAGAAAAATCCTTCATTGCTGATAAACATCCTGCCCAAAGCCACAGCCTTTCTCTTTGCTAAGATCTTCCAGGTTGTTCTTCAATTTAAGTGTGGCTCCATCAAATATAACGTATTTTTAGCAACTTTATTTTATTTCATTACTGAAAAGGGGTGGGGGTGTGTTTGTAGCTCAGCACTGGGTGATACGCTGCCACGTGTGACAGACAGTTCTCCTGTGATTTCCCAAAATACTCCTGGTTTTTAACTGGCACAAGGCTCTCTCAGAAGCTGCTGTGGAAATGTGGTTTCATTTCTGTGGCTGCAAACCCCCTCTGGTCCCGCCTCAAAGCAGCCCAGCCGTGGTCAGTGGGGTCCCACACCAGCAGCGAATGTCTCCCCGCTGTCTGCAGGGTGTGCAGGTTTGGAGATGAATGATTGGACTGGCTGTGGTCTGGGTACGTTTTGAAGATTCCTGGTGGTTTGGGGTTGTTTATCAAATTGTAAAGGTAAACTATGCTGAGTGACAAGATCCAGCGTGTCCGCACCGCGTGTTAATGGGAGAGGTTTCCTTGAACACTGGTTGTTGTTTTCCTCACTGGAAACGTGGACACAGGGCAGGTGTCAAAATGCGAGAGAGATTTTCTTCCCATTTCCTCAACTGATACAATCTTCAAGTTGTCTGTCTCTAAGACATCCAAGCTATAGGCTCTTGGCTGGTGTAAATCAGCAGCAGTTAGTGGAGATGCCTCCCCAGAGACACCCCTTCGTGTCCCCATTGCCCAGCCTGCAGCACGGGCTGAGCCCAGGATGGCAAAGGGGCTGAGACACATTTTCCTTTCTCCCTGCTCACAGGAGTCGTGCAGGCTCTGGGTCTGGTGGAGCTCCTGTGCCATGGCTCATCTCAGGATGCTGTGCTTGGGGCCAGCATCCGGGCCAGGGCACCGGCCCCCTCCCTGGTGCGACCCCAGGACCTGTGCACCCCAGGCTCTGGGGCCGATCGCAGCCTCTGCTGCTCCACAGTCACATTTGCATAAAAATCCTGATGACAAATATGGACGCGGTGCCTCCGTGACATTCAAAGCCCACACATACGATCTGAAAACAAAAATCATGCAAGCGTACAAGAGATTATTTCAGATTCTCCCTTATGTGGTAGATCCTGGTGAAAAGGCCATGCTTGGGTTAAATCTTTATTCTCCACAACCATGTGACAGTCCAGGGGACATGAACACTTGTTTGGGAAGTACCATGGGAGAGGAGGACACTGAAGAGGCTGTGCCAGGTTCAGCACCCCCTGCACGGGGCAGCGCCCGTCACCCACAGCACCCAAAACGCCCCCTCCCTGGGGCTGCCCCCACTGCATCAGGACAGGGGGCTCGATGTGAACCGACTCAGATGATTTTAGAAGTTTATGTCTACAGGAACTTTGTGGTGACTGAAGCCGTCCGTCAGCAGCAGTGGTAATTCCGGTATTGGCAGCAGCCAGAGCAGGAACAATGAGGACTTCCCTGTTGGCCGCTCGCTGTCATTTCTTTGAGGCTGTGTAAAGACAACACCACAACACCCGTACACGGAGCTCCGGCTTTGTCACAGCTGTCTCCTTGGAGCTTGGCACGGGCGAGGACACGCGTGTGTCGCGGCATTTTCGCGGCTGCAGCGTTTTCCTCTCTTCTGGTGCCAGCGCCGAGACCCCTCCTTTCAACCCGAGCACCGTTTCAATAGATCATTTGTTTTCATTACAGGTTTTTGCATCTCCCACAACACCCGTACACGGAGCTCCGGCTTTGTCACAGCTGTCTCCTTGGAGCTTGGCACGGGCGAGGACACGCGTGTGTCGCGGCATTTTCGCGGCTGCAGCGTTTTCCTCTCTTCTGGTGCCAGCGCCGAGACCCCTCCTTTCAACCCGAGCACCGTTTCAATAGATCATTTGTTTTCATTACAGGTTTTTGCATCTCCGCCTTTAACAAAAGCTGAACGCAAACATAAAATCGCTGTGACAAAGGGCCTGGGGAAGCGTCTGGCAGGCTGCGCGGCGCGGCTGGAGCGGAGATGGCCATTTGCTGATTGCCGGGGTCGACACCG
>NW_010159331.1:5101-7109 GCF_000695765.1 Mesitornis unicolor
GCTCTGCGCTTAGCATGCAGCTCAGGTCTGAGCAGGCTCGGTGCAGCCTGGCGTGGGGAAGGGGGTGTCTGCCCGGCGGCACAGACAGACGGACCCCAGCAGCACGGACAGACGGCCCCCGGCATCGTGCCTGCGCTGCCATGCGCTCGCTGCCCCTCTCCCGCTGCCCTCCCTGCTGCTCCACGCGTACGTACCCTCCAAAAAGCCTTCTGCGAGTCCTGGAACACGCGAAATGTGGAAAAGCCACGTATGATTGGCTTGTCTCTGCCTCTGCATCCCCAAAGATTCCCACTGCCACGGCCCATGTGTTCCTGCTGCTGGAGAAGCCCAGAGTGCAAGGTGCCAAAATTCAGCAACAACGAACGAGATGAGGTTTAACATCCAAAACAAAGGGCTGGCATTTCTGTAGCTCACTCACCACACAGCAGTCAGGAGATGGTCCAAATTCCCCTCTAGCCCTCTCCCCCCCCAACCTCAGCCCAAGAGAAAGCCAACATGTGTTAAAATCCATGCGTTCAGGACAGTGGTTGGATGCCCAGGTGCTGCTGGTGCTGCCCACACCTGGCACCGTCCCCGTGGGCTCGGAGGCAGCGAGCGGTGACCCCTGCGCGGATGCCCAGGGCTGGAGTCCAGAGCCAGCTCCCGTGGTCAGGTCCACCAGGTCCACTGGAGAACTGGGTTCCCCCAGCTCCCTGCTCTTTGTGCTGCAGCGCCGGAGCGGTTCTGGAGAGGCGGATGGGGAGTCGTCAGCTCCTGCCTGTGTTCGGAGCATTTCAGAAGTTGCATTTTCAGAGCAGGTCAGATGTGGGCAAAAAAGGATTCTCCATCTGACATATCAGCAGACAAAGCTGTTTAACCTCTGAGTTATTACAGCACAGCTCCATGGCTCTCTGCTCCGTTGTTTCGTGCTCCGAGCAAGCTGCTCCGTGCCGTTCTCCCTCCTGGTGCCAAGCAGGATTCCAGCTGCAGCTCGGCAGCGCCGGGAAATGCCTCCCGAGTCCCCAGCAGCACGGTCGGCGCTTTCTGCGGAGCCGCGGGCTTGATTGTCCTTGATTATTTTATTTCTTTGGCTCCCATCCAAGATGTTCCCTGTCATCATTTCAGTGTCTTTTCTCATAATCCCTTTTCTAAACATCATCAACAATTAACTGCTTCTCTCATATCTACAAACACATGCACACACACGCAGGCGCGCATGCACACACACTCCACTGAGTCTCATCAGTGTCTTTTTTTGCCTTTAAGTATAAGAAATTACAGCTTCTCATTAGCTGAAGAGCATGTTTTGAAAGGCTTTGTGTTTACTCACTTTGCAAGTGATGCCGGCGCTTTTAATTATTCTCCTTTTGCATATCATAAGCGAGCAGCGCGCGGCTCCAGCCGGCGCGGGGACGCGTATTCCCAGGAAGGCAGAGGAAGGGATCGCGCTTTCCCTCGGCGCCGCTGCTTTCTTCCCGTTCTGTCAGCCAGCCAAGGAATCCCCAAAGCTCTTACGTAGCAGATACCAAAACCGTGAGTCACTTCTCGCTCCCGGAGCAATAAGTCCACCGCATCGGTGCGCAGAAGGCGAACGCGAGGCTGGGATCTCTGCGGGCTGTGCCCCGGCACCGGTTCTCTGGTGATGACTTTGTTTTTCCTCTCTGCTCGGCTCCCTCGGCTCTTCGTTCCTTTCCGTGCCGTTCCCGTTCTCTTCCTTCCTTCCTCTCCATCCATCTCCGTTGCTGGCAGCGGCAAACCCAGCAAGATCTGGGTCCCTTCTCGCCTTCTCCGGATTTTTTTCTTCTTTTCTTCCTTTTTTTTTTTTTTTTCCTTCTCTTCTCCTCCCGTAACTGCAGCAGCCTTTGGCTGCTCACTCTGCCAGGTTGGATCGCCAAAGACACACGACTGGCTCACAATGAATAATCAATACAGATATTGATCTGCGGAAAATGTTTGTAAATTCCTGCGAGGGGAATGGGGAGCGGCGGGACAGGGAGGCTTGAGGGGGACGACAGGGTGCTCCGGGCAG
>NW_010159331.1:7140-16757 GCF_000695765.1 Mesitornis unicolor
GTCGTGCCGCCGCCCAGGTGACGGGTGCTGGAATGCGCGCGGGCGGGCGGCGGGTGTGCGCGGGGGCTTCTGTATTTTCATTTCTCTACAGCTGCTTCCCCCGCAGAATCGTGAGCGAGCAGCTGAGAGGCCCCGTCGGTGCCCATGCCTTGGCTGCGGTCCAGCGCTGTTTTGTTTCCATCATCACACGCCACTTCCAAATTTGCATAAACACAAGGGTTATTTTCCCTTGTGCCTCCAAAAAGATTTAAGAAGGTGGAAAAGTATTTCTGTAAGGAGGGATTACTGTTTTCAGTCATCATTTTCAGGATTTACTTTGCGAATCCATGTATTTGCAAGAAAGGGAGGCAGAGAGGAAAATAAAGGACAGTAAGAAGGACTTGGGGAAGATGGAAAAGCCGTGTGAACGTGGCAGAGCCTTGGGTTGCAGACAGCTTCTGTTGTCTGGCGGGGACCTGCATGCACCCAGGGCTGGGTCAGACCTCTCTGGCCAGGGCCATCCCATGTCCCCGTGGCTGGGGCCATCCCATGTCCCATGGCCAGGGCCATCCCCTCTCCCTATGGCCAGGCCCAACCTGGCCGGCAGTGAGGGGGGTCACAGAGCCTGGGGACGCTCTGGTGCTTGGGAAAAAAAAAAAGAGCATCCTGTCCACATCCTCAGCAGCCATCCCCACCAGCCCACGTGCTGTGTGGGTCACCACACAGGTGACACTCACCCAGCGTGCTCCTGGCGTGGCCAAGCCTACCCCTGCTGCAGGAGCGTCCTCATGGTGTTTCTGACACCTTCATCCTGCTGGCTTTCTGGAAAAAGGCACATTCCAAAGGTGTCAAGAGAAACCCTATTGGGATCATTGAGTATCCAGCCCCTTTTTAATGCTGGAGGTCAGCAATGGTGACCCTAAGGACTGCTGAGGGGCCATAGGGGTGTCTGCTACACCGGGGAGCCAGGTGGCCATTGTGGTGCCACCACTGTACCCTGGCCCGGGGCTTCCTGTGGTGCTGCCTGCCTGCACGGCCAGTCGGGACAGAGCCTCCTGTGGCCCTGGGGCTCCTCCTCGGCCTCCCACTGCTCACAGGCATCCCCTTCATTCACTGCCGTATGCGTCTGTGGTGAAGCCTTCCTGTGCTCCTTCTTCCTCTGCCTGCACAGCTGCCCCACGCCAGCCTTGGGCACCCCACACCAGCCGTGGACACTCCACACTAGCCCTGGGCACCCCATGCCACCCGTGGGCACCCTGCACCAGCCCTGGGCACCCCGCACCAGCCCTGGGCACCCCACACCAGCCATGAGCACCCTGCACCAGCCCTGGGCACCCCGCCATCACACCTCGGGGCAGGCTCCGCGCCACGCGGGCCTCCTCCCCGAGCGCAGCTGCCGGCTTTATCAGCCCGCGCCAGCAGCGGGGAGGCTGGGCGCGTTCATTCTCTCTCCAGCTTCTGATTAGCTCCTGCAATCCAATTAGCGGAGGCATTTATATCACAAGGGGCTGAGGTGCCCCTGCTCATCGCGGCAGCTCAGAGCCAGTCATAAATTCTACCGACACTACATCTTGGCTGTGACATGGATTAATTACAGCTCTCGGCCTCCAAGAGCAGGTTTGCAAATGAAGGTGCCCATGAAATCAGGATTTAGAGAAGGAGAAGCAGAAGGAGCTCCTGTCCATGAAGGCTGAGGGGCGATGCAGTGCGATGCGCTGGGCTGTGCGAGGGGCAGGTGGGCGCTTTATTAACAGAGGGGAGCAAACAGAGATTGGCCAGGGGACGTTATGAATCTCACACCCATGGCCATAATGAGAAATTGCTCATAACCTTTCTTTGTATGCTCTGCTGCAGTGCAGGTGCTGAAGTGAAGCTGGAAGAGCCTTAATAAAATTACGTTTTTCCCCGTGAGATGCTGCAGGCGCCAGGCAGTGGCGTGGCTTTGGGAGGGTTTGGTGCTGCAGAGCTCAGGGCCTGCTCTCAGGGACACGGCCGCCTCCGCTCTGCTGCTCCCCGAAGCTCCTCCGCGTACAGTCCGCTTTTATCTGCTGCTTCTGCTCCAGAAATGGTCATTTTCTGGTGCCCCGGTGTCAGCGCTGCTCTCCTGGCAGCGTTCTCGGTGGTGACCCCGCCGTAGCCCCCCTGAGGTGGGATTTGTGCTGTGGGGCAGAGAGGTTGGAAACAGCAGTGGGAGAGCACCTGGGAAACTGGGGGGCAAGGGGCAATTTGGGAGCTCATACCCCTGGTGCTGCAGCTCTGGGTTCCTCCTGCACACCCTGGACACCGGCACGAGGCTGTGTGTTCCTGTGTCAGGTACTGACCTGCTCCTGAGGCCTGCCCTGCTGCTGTGGCTGCTTGGCTGTTAATTGGGGACGTATCTACCTGTTGATTGGGGACATATCTACCTGTTAACTGGGTGTGCAGCTACCTGTTAGTTTGGATGTGTATCTACCTGTTAATTGGGATCATACTTACCTGTTAATTTGGTTACATATCTACCTGTTAACTGGGTACGTGCCTATCCCAGTCTGCTGTGCCAGGAACACTACACAAATCCTTGACCTGTTGTTTTTTCCCAGTCATACACCAGCTTCTTGATTTATCCAAGTTATCTATCCATCGATCAGTTTTTAATGTATGTATCAGTCAGTGGGTTTGTTAGGTTTTCATGCATTTATACTCTTGCCCGTTATTGAAATGCAGTTACTTAAGAAGTCCACAAAACTACATTGAAATGCCTGGGCAGACAGGAGTTTTCAAAGCGTGGGGATGCTCATTGGATTTAGTGGCACCTCAGCTCCATTTGATGCACTGACAGATCTGCATGATCAGGCGCGGTTCAAGTGATGAAGGGTTGGGGTTGGGGTTTTGTTTGTTGGGCGAAGGTGCACCCAGAGCACAGCTCTGTCTGTGAAACACTTGTTCCTTCCTTGAGAGGAAATGTTGTCTTTCAAAACAAGAAATCCATGTATGGTAACAGATGCTGCATTTACTGCCTGTGCATTCAGTGCTGGTGGTCAGCGGGAGCCTTGCCCCAGCCGATGGCTATGACCGCGGCTGGAGCTGAGGGCACGGGCTGCATTAACTGCTTCTCTTTATACTGGTTTTTACGTTAAAAGAGCTGCAACAGCAGCCCCACAGCTAAACTTGGGGATGAGGTCATTCACCTGGGATATCCCGGGATTCCCCAACCTCACATTTGGTACATGCGGGCTCTCGGACAGAGCTGGGGTTGGTCCCATGTTGGATTTCCTCGGGTTTTGCTGTTTTTGAACCGCACGCCCGCTGTGCCATTGCTGGGTGAGGATGCTATTGCCACGTGGGTGTTTTCCTAAGAACAGCTGAGACGTCTCACTCATTGCTGTGTAACCTGGCTTCTGATGGGGCTTTCTCCCGCATTTTAGAGGACCATAAAACGACACGGGTGCGATTTCTTTCTAACAAAACTCTGCCTCCCCGGTCAGAGTCAATGACAACATGACCCCCTTCCAGCACAGCATTTTCCCAGTTATTTACTTGATTAAAACTGGCTGAAAACATTTTGGCATAATCTCTTCTTCCTTCTTACCCCCACAGAAATGGCATTTAAGGAGGACTGACGGAGCCCATCTATAAAGCACTATTTGCATTTTTCCAGATCTATTTGAAGCAGATCAAGTGCTGTTTTGTTTTTGTCATCTGTTTTAAGACTTTTGTTTCAAGTTTACTTTTGTGTTCCAAGTTTTCACATAATTTGTCACGTTGCCCTATGTGTTCTTTGACTAAACGAGCAATTTAGCTGCGCATGTTGAAAACAGTGAAGCACATTGCAGTGCTTTTTTTAACAACAAGCACTTTGATGCTTTTTTAATGGAAAGAGGAGATTTAAAAACAATATATGAGTGATAGCAAAGTGGAATTTGTGGAAATTCTGTTTAAAAATAGTTTTATCTGAAGATGAGCTCAGACAGTGGTGGCGTTTGGGAAATGGGGGGGCAGCCTCAGCGTGAGGATGTGAAAACCCAATGGCTCCGATAGCAGCTTCCCCCGGGTCGTTTTACTGGTTCAGGACGAGTTCACTGCATGTCCCAATATATGCTTGAAATATATATATATAAAAATATAAATACATATATATGTTTGAAACGAAGCACAGAAACCACTCAGCATTCAGAGAGATTTGTATGCAGTGAAATGGAAAACGTTCATCCGGTTTGTGCTCCTCCTGTGCCTTTGTCACCCAGGGCCAATTCCTGAACTCACTGAGGACTTCCACAGGTAGGATGTGATGCTGGGCAGCGACTACCAAGAATTGGTATATTTTATATAGATATTATGTAAACTATGCTATACTATTTATATATCACATAAATTACACTACAATATACTATTATATAGTATGGAATAAGTCAGAAGGGGCCAAGGTGCTGGAGGCAGATGGGTGCTTTGAGGCTTTGTCGCTGCCTTCATGCATGGAGTACCGAGTGGGAAGGAACTTCTATAACCCCAAAGTGTTTTAATTCTTGATTTTTCCTAGCTCGTCCCCATTGCTGTGCAGTGACTTTTCCAGCTGGGGTTGGTCGTGGTGCAGCTCGGCACAGCTCCCCGTGCCCATGCGCCCCATAGTGGGTGTCACTCGTCCTCCCCTCCAGCGCCTCGGTGTCCCCAGCGCTCGAGGACGTGGTGCTTGACCTGCAGCTCCGTTTGCCCTCGCGGTTCTCCGTCAGTACAGAAAGGGCTCTCCTTCTCGATGCGTGACTTTATTCTTTTATAAAATCGTCCCGCACGAATTCCTCCTGAAAAATGCAGTTTAGAGGGACTATTGTCAAAAGTTCCGTCTCTCTCTCTATACTTTATTATCCCCTCATTTTTTTTGTCATTTAACTCCAATTATGGGATGCTAAGTGCTTTTGGAAATTTCATTGTTAATATCTTCTTACAGTGCTATTAACGTAAATCAACGTTAATAGTGTCCCAGCAAGTATAAAAGCAATCAAAAATTCAGTACTCACGAATCATTCTGTAATTTCAGCATAAAATGTTAATAGAAATAAAATCCAATACCATAAAATATCAGCAAATTCAACTTTAAATACGTGTGATGGATGACTTTCCCATTCCGCAGCATCCCCTGGACTCCTGCAATGTGAAACCTTTCCTTGGCGAGGTCCAGTGCTCCCGCTCCCTCCATCGCCTCCCCAGCGCGGTTTGCACGGGATCTCACGGTACAGAAATTAAAAATCCATCTGCACGCACCACGCGGCGCCTGCGTTCGGGTGTTTAGTGGTAATGGGAAGGATTACTGGGAATCTGTTAACTTATTCCAGCTAATAGAAACTCACTGCTGCTTTATTGCCGTCAGCCGGGCTTGAAGAGCTTCAGCTGCATTACCTTTTATTGAGATTGGGATTTTCTTAGAGACAAATCTTTTAAATTGGAATTTAGATTGCGAAGATCCATCGGTTATTTAAAGGGAAGCGCTAGGAAAATGGTATAGATTTCTCAAGGAATACAGCTGTTGGCCTGAAATTTCAAGTTAAAATTACCATTAAAAAGAAAACAAAGTCCCCCAAGTGATTCGTGAGCGACTGTTAGGTATTTAACCTTTAATTTATAAGACATTTATAAAACACTTACAGGATGTTAGGAAAGTTGATGGCATCCCATAACGGGTACCAGCGGCTCAGTGGTTCTGTCGGAGCCCGTCCCCACGGCGTCAGATGAAGCAGAGCCATTGGGGACCCCTCGGTTGTTCCGTTTTGGGGTCGTGCTGCCCTGCAAAGTTAAGGTAAATGCTTTAGAACTTGGCCTGTCTCAGGTTTTGGGTACTCACGTCTTACTAATTCTTTTTTCCAAACTTCTATAAGGAATTTGCATTACAATAAAGGAAATCAGCAAATTTCTGCCAGCATTACTTTAATTCACAGAAGAATTACCAAAATCCTCCTTAAATCGGACATTTGTGGTCATTATATTTCTGTAAACAAGTGGCCAGAGCGTCAGCTAATTCAGGACTCATCCTAAACCTGCAAACCCCAAAAACCGGCTGTGTCGGAGCTCGGCCTCGGGGTCAGGGCAGTCACTTGTCCGGTTCCCCCACCGCACCTCGGAAAAAACTGGACCTGAAATAACATGTAATCTAGTCCCTATCATTTACTGGTGTTTTAGTATAGAACACTTTTGGTTTTGGAAGAAATCTGAAATCGAAGGCTCTGTTCGCTGGTGTAGCCGCGTGGTTTTTCTTTGAATTCAACAGACATCAGATCAGGCCTTAACACAGGGAAGCCGTAGTTAGGATTAACGGACCGAAACCTGCGGAAGCGCTTTCATTAGGGGTTCAGCTGAAATCTTTCACAAGATTTAGGTTTTTAAGATGCTGTGTAAAACCCTCTGACATTTCCTCTGCTTCGGGGTGGTTGCTCATCTGGGTCATTTCGGGGTGAAGCTGCCCCTGGAGCCCCTCTGGGACCAGCGCGCTCAGCAGCCGCGATGCTGCGACCTGGCTGCGCGTTTCCCAGTGCCGCCCTGCGGTGCTGCACATCTCGGGTCTGCTGCCTGACTTTGTCCCAGCCGTGGGAATCACATTCTCCATTTCACAGAATCCCAGATGTCAGGAGCTGGAAGGGCCCTGGAAAGCTCCCCCAGTCCAACCCTCCCAGAGCAAGGATCACCAGAGCAGGCAGACAGGAACACGTCAGGGGTTTGGGTGTCTCCACACAAGGAGACTCCACAACCTCTCTGGGCAGGTCTGGCACCCTCACACTGACATCCTCATCTTCAGCTTGAACCTCCTGTGCTCCAGCTTACTCCCATTGCGCCTTGTCCTGGCAGTGGACATCCCAGAGCAGAGCCTGGCTCCTTCGTCCTGACACTGCCCTTACTGGATGGAATGGTATTTTTCCAAATATTTCAACACTTTCTGATCCGCCCTTGGGTCTTGTTGAGATTTGGAGACTTTCAGTGTTGTTTAACTGTTATTTTTCGAAATTCCCTATTTCTGTTCCGTCTCGCAGCGTGGACACATGGTGAGATGCCCTTGTCACCAGTGGTGGCTGTGCTGGACCCAGCGGATGCCGGGGAGGCTGTGGCAGCCGCTCAGCCGTGCCAAGGGTGCCGGGTACCACCAGGCAGAGGGAGCGGCCATGGGGCATCCCACGATCCCCAGCATCCTCCCCAAAGGACAAGGCACATTCGGAGTTTTAAGCGCAAGAGATCACCATATTACAAGGAAGCAAAAGAAACAATCTTTAATCCTTTCAAAGCCCAATAATATTATGTATATTGACTGAAGCCCTATGGAGTGGGCCTGGCAGGGCTTTTTCATTACAGCGGCACACTGTAGCCTAGCTACCTTTGAAAAGTAACCAATATCGAGAGCCACTTGACATTTGCAAAGGATTATGGGTGTCCTCTCCATCTCTTCTCGAGTTCCCAAATTTACAATGGTCTTAATTTAAAAGTTAAGCCAGGGGATCAGTTGCTTAGTCTGCCGCTGGGCTGCCCTTTAAAGAAAGAAGAAGAAAGAAGAGTGCATGTGTGTGTGTGTGTGTATGTGTGTGTGTGTGTATGCATCCGTCATCGGCTGTCATCTGGGTGGGCAGTGAGCCTCACGTGTCAGCATCACCCGCCCTTGGCCCTGGGGTGCGATCGGCAACGTTTAATTGCGGCAGGGGGATCCGAATCGGGATCATGTGGACGGTTTCGTTCCTGCAGGTGCTGTGGAGATGTGGAAGCAGCAGCAGCTGGTAATGAGTTGGTGAAAATGAAAAAGGGACATAAGTAGCTTCTTTAGCAAATCCCCTGGAAATGACATGGAGCCTCTGGGATCGATCGGATCGATCCCTCCGAAGGCTGCAGGCTCCTCTCATCCGACTGCCAGCGCAGGCAAAACCGTAATGTTATTATCAGCAGAACTCAGAGCAAACCGAGGAGGAAAACAGCGCTGCTTGCTTCCTCCCGTGGGGCAGCGCTGGGCCAGGGCCTGCGAAAGGGCCTGCAGGAGCGGGAGGCACGAATTTCAGCACCATTGCTCAGAGATGGGGGACGCTGCTGGGGGCTCCTTGCTCTGGACACAGCTGTTTTGGTGACAGCAGCGGTCCCGGTCCTGGTCCTGGTCCCTGCATGGAGCAATGGGCAGCGGTGCTGGGGCCTGGCTGGGACGGCGCTGCTGCTCCAGTTGAGGCCTTGCTGTGGGGTTTGTGTCTGCAGCCATGGAGTTTGGGTTCACATCTGCAGGGTTTGGGTCTGCATCTGCCTGGCCGGGAGGTGGGGACCAGAAACCCGTCCTGGGGAACCAAGGCCAAGGATGGGAGGGTGATGTGCAATGTTTGGGTGGTTTCTGCCAAGCTGCTGATCTTCCTCCCATCATGCATCCGTCATCGGCTGTCATCTGGTTATGATTTGCTCTGTAACACTTTATGAGACTTGCACAATTAGTTTCCTATCCTTAATGAGCATTGACGGAGCTCCCTATGCCCGTGTTCTGGCCAGGCTCTGCATGGCCTCCTCTCATGGGGAGGTGTCAGCACCGCCATCCACATTCAGTCCTGCAGCGAAATCTTTGTGGTCCTGCACACCCCAGTGTTGTGTCTTCCCCAGAGCTGTGCAGAAACGGGACAACAACAGTTCTACTCCCAGACTTACTGTGGGAAAAGCGGTCTTAAATCTCCCAGTCGCATCCATGAGTTCAAGGGGCCTTTCCTTGAAGAACTCAAAGTTTCTGTGTTTACCTTTCTATAATCCTGCTGGGGGAAAGGGGCAATAAATTTATTTTATTGCATCTGTCCTGGAAAGCGTCCATGCACAGCTCAGAGCCCCCGTAGCCTGTGTTGCTCCACGGGGTCGTGTCAGTGTGTACAGTCCATGGCTGGGGGAATGGGGGGCTGCTGGGGTCCCCAGAACCTGTGCTGGCCATGAGGTGAGCTTGGGCTGCTCATAGGCACAACCAGGGTCACCCCAGGAACCTGTGCTGGCCATGGGGTGAGCTTGGGCTGCCCATGGGCACAGCCAGGGTCACCCCAGGCTCCTGTGGCCACCGGGACTGTGTCAGTCACTGAGGTTTATGTGGGGCAAGGACGGGAGCGATTGGGACGCATTGGTGGCTTTTTGATGACAAAGCGTGGTCATTTGCAGCTTTAGGACGCAGTACTTAATCCTTGTTGTTAAAGAGGTGTGTTGCTACACCTCATGCTGCTCACACACCCTCTAACATAAGCATATTGGAATATTTATTTTGCCCGCTGGAAAGCTGCCAGTCTGGGAAAAGCCCTTATTCTCCGGAGTTACAAGCATCGCTGCTTCCACAGAATCAATTAAACCAACATCAGCTTAGTATTTCCGAATAACGGATCTTAGAGGACTTACGCTTGTTCGCATACAACCTTTGTGCGAACTTATGCAAGACCGTAAGGTTTGAAATACGAGGGCTGAGGAGTATGAAATAAACCCATGAAATGAACTTAATGGTGTTATGGAAATGTGTGTAACGTTCGTTGTCCGAATCATCTGCAGTAGTAAAAGTAGGGATAGATTGGCCACTTCAAACTGATGAAGTATTAAAATAAACATGCAGTTCTTCTAAAAATGTCGTTAATCCCAGGATGGTGGGGGTTGGGAGGTGCCTCTGAAGATCACTCACCCATTAATTTTGGGTGCATTTC
>NW_010159331.1:16788-27489 GCF_000695765.1 Mesitornis unicolor
CATAATGAGCTAAATGGATAGATCCTCCCAAGCAGTACCAATATCTGAGGTATTTATTGATTATCCCAGGTGCAGGACTCCTTGCTGAGATGTGTGTCCTAACGCAGCCATTGTTGCCCCCTTGCTGGTGTCTGGTGGCTTTAGGAAAGGATTTTCCCCCTGCGCAGCCCCATTTTGGGACCGTGCACGGGTAACGCTGTGAGGGGTAGAGACTGGCAATAAAAGGAGCATTGGTTGTTGGGGAGATCACCTCACAGCAGTGAAAATGAGGACAACGTGTGGGCATTATAACCCTTCTGCATGTGTGGAAATCCAGGTGAATTTTTGTGCTTTCTGAGCAAGGTGATTTCTAGGTAACAGCAAGGCAGGAGCCGAGCGCTGGGCTTTGCTCTTGCTGCTCGCCTTGGTGAACTGACGCCTTTAGGTCTGCAGTGGGAAATGGGATGGAAGATGCCATGGAGGAATAGAAACTGTCCTGTGAAACAGAGCGGGCAGAGCTTTGCTGATAATTCTGTTTCTCTTACTTTAATAACCCGTTTCTCTGTGGTTATCACCATAGGGTTATCACCTTGTCCCTTCAGTAGTGAAAACTTGGTCTTGTGGTGGTGTCCCACCGTATTCTGGACTCACTGGTAGAAGAAAAGATTTTAAAAAAAGGTTTTCTAATTTCCCGTAAGACTGGTGACAACCTAAAGAGGAAATACGGGATGTTTTTCTAAGGCTCGGTACGTGATAAAGCAGCGCAGTGTTGGTGACAGACAGATCGGTGATGGGTGGACCTGGCTGGGTGAATGCCAGGGTCATGGCATTTAGGATCATGCTAAAACCTGCTGGGTGCTTTGGTTTTTAATTAAAACCAATCTCTACAAATTAGTATGGGCTTCATCCTTCAGGCGGAGGAGGATACAGCTCTACATTGCCATCAAAGTTAGAAATACAGCCTAACAAGCACAGACAGATCTCCGCACACCTTCAGACAGCGCTGGCCAAGCTTTTCCTCTGCGTCACTTGCAGATGCACAGCAGATCTGATAATTTGCGGGATTTCCTTTAAAAAAACATCATCCACCTCTCGTTTCCCCCCGGTTTTAATTCTGCTCCAGCCTGGCAGTCGTGTTGCTGTGTCGTGGCGTCCCCATTCTCCATCCCCCAAAGCCTCTGCAGGTTTTGGGAGGCCCTGCACATTCCCTTGCTCCGAGCGCTGCAGGGGCCGGGGTCAGCAGAGAGAGCGGGCATTTATTTACTGGAGGTACTTTATAAATCAATACCTTGGTTTTGAACTCAGGTCAATAGGAATAACTCAGAAACACAACCAACAACTACTGCAACCCTAAAACAGCACTTCCAGCATATTGATTTTTTGAAGAGCATCTTTTCCTGGCATTATTCACACAGTGTTGATAAACAGCTTCGTGCAGCCAGAATTGTACGTGAGTGTGAGTGTGAGTGTGTGAGTGTGAGCACACACGTGTGCATGAGTGTGACACAGAAACAGCTTTTAATATAGTGTATGGTTTATAAAATAGCAAAGTCGGGAGGTGGTGCAGGTGCGGTTCCTATAAAGTCATTCCTGTTTTCCTTTAAAGTTACAGGATGAAGTTTAGCGTTGTGGTAATATTAATAATTATTACCATTAACTTGGCCTCATTTGCAGATGTAGTGCTATATAAATGCTTGACAATTTTAAAAAGCAATAGCTGAAGGTACTTGTTTGATTAAAACCAATAAAGCATAAATAAACCCAGAAAAGCACCCGCAAAGCAAGGCCGGTCTGGCCACTGGAGGAACTTCAGAGCTTTCTGCTTCCAGAGTTTTTAAATTTTATATTTAACTCCATAGCTTTGGCATCACTTAAAAAAGATTTTTCCATCTTTCTTTAATTTAACAGTCAGGATTCCCAAATATTTCATATTTAAGAATTATATTCCAAATTGGTTGTCAGTTAAGAAAGAAGTAATGCTTTTTTTTCCCTTTTGGTTCATTCTCCTTGCCCAGCTAAACAGAGACCGGCTCCTTATGCACTGATTTTTTCCTATTTTTGCCCTTTTTTTTCCATTTGTTTTCTGAGGAGAAATGCAAGGAGGCTTGCAGCTGAATAATGAGAGCTTTTCATTGTTTTACAGTCAGAGTAAAGGAGTGTATGTGTATTGGGGAGCTTTTAACCAGAGAAAGATGCCTCAGCCCCCCAGCAGCTGGCGGTTGGTGTTTGTGTGTTGATGTGGGATCCAGCGCAGGTCACTGGTTAAGACACAGATCACCCGTGGCTGCTGGTGCTGACATCCCCTTGGATGCTGTGTTCGTAGGAAGGTCCCGGGCTGTGCCCCAGCAGGGGTTGTCGTTCCCCTCACCAAAACCCTGCTGGTGCTGCTGGGTTTGCTCCACCTCCTCTGTGTTCGGCCGTTGGTTTTCCTGTCGGATGCAAGCGCTCCAGACGTGTGGGTACACCGGTCTGTAACACAGGGTTCACGAGGCCTTCAGGCCTTACCCAAAACTCACCTCAGACTTGCATGGAAACCTTTCTTTCCTGTGTCATGGTTCAGTGAGAGGGGGGCAGCCAGGATTGCTCCCAGCGGCATCTAAACACGTCTGAAGCGTTTTGTCATTGGCTCAGAGCAGGAGAGGCCAGTCCGTACCAGCACATTTCCTCGAGTGATCTGAAGTGCTGTCGGTGTGCAGGATCAGCAGGATCAGACCTCTGTAAGATTAGAGCTCATTTCGCCCAGCAGTGACCCCTTCCTGCACATTTGTCCCCATTTTGGAGCTCCATGACAGCACAGCAGAGGTGGGCACACACGGTCCCACAGTGCTGGGTTGTACCAGGGGCACACACGGTCCCACAGCACCACGTTGTATTGGGGCACACATAATCCCACGTTATTAATTTCTTGGGGTTTAGCCATACACTTCACACCCCTTTCTTAGCTGTATACAAGAGTAATCTCGGGGGTACAAATTTGCCCTAATTCAATTTGGGTAAGAAGAATATCTTGATAATTAATTTAGGTATGATGTATATCCAGGTGCTGAGATTTCCTCCTTGACTATCCAGTTTGTCAATTTGTCATCTTTTCCAAAGAACTTGTTGCCTGCCTTGGTATCTGAAGTGAACTCCATGATCTCACCCGGAGGTGTTAAGAATCGCTGAGGGCTATCAGAACTTGTGTAAATTACAGCGATGCAGACAGCATGTTGAAAAATCAATAAGTAATGAAATAGTACTGCAGTGAAGTAGCCAAGAGAGCAATGGGTGAAAAAATCCCAAGGACTCGGTTTCATTTTGTCAAAGTATAAAAGATAATGTTCTGCTGTGATGCTATAAAATCATCCCCACTGGCCAGAGAAAATTGAAATACAAAGGAGCGGTGCAGAGGTGCGGGTTTGCTTCCTCCCGAACCCCACGTCCCTCCCTGCCACGCCGTGCCGGGGATGAGCGGGGGGCTCGGGGATGAGCGGGGGGCTCGGGGAGCTGTGGCTCTGTGAGCTGGGGACAGATGTCAGCACACAGCAAGTGCCATTTGGGCCCTTTCTGATTCCCAGTGATCCTTGTGTCTGCCCGCCCTGCGCTGGGCATCTCGTGCTGGCAAACAGAGCAATACCAGCAGAACGTTGGCCAGGGAAACCCAGCAAGGATGCTTTCATGAAATGCTGAAAGAAACCAGTCGCAGGTTTTGTGGGACGCTTGAATTTTGTCTTTGGTGTTTGCATCAGAAGGTCCTCCTTAACCTAAGACTACGCATTTCTGCAGCACGCTATTCCATGGTAATAGGAACGGCTCCGTAGGCAGGTGGATCCATGGCAGTGCCTGCGGCTCTGGCCCTTTGGCTGTGAGGGGTCCCGCTGTGGCTAACGCAGCCCCGCTCGCGCTGGCCATTTGCGAGCCATGGCCACACCAGCCGGGCCTTCTCTCCACGGGAACACCGCTCCTCCAAGCCGAGAGCGATTGCTCAGCGTCTACAGCATCACAAAAACATCTCTGAGCCTTTTCCTGCGCTTTTACTTGGGCTGAAGTTGGCCAAGCTGGGCGTGAGGTGGGGACTGCAGGCAGGCAGTCTTGTTTCCTGGTTATGTCCTCAGAAAACCAGGTTTACAAGGAGCAGTTGGCTCCAAAAGGAGAAGGAAAATGTAGAACTGAAACAAATTGTCTCAGGCTGGGTGTTGCCTTGTTTAAATCCACAAACTGAGATTCTCTGAAGCAAATTGTTAGTGTTGATGAGGATTTTCCACATAGACATGTACGATGGTTAAAATGAATTTAAACAAAGTGAATGACTGGAATACCACTAAGTTAAATCAGCCTTGTGAACAATAAACCAGCCTGCGTTCTTGGTTCAGGGAGAGTCCCCCACTTCAGCCTCTTACGGCCAATCAATCTCTTATCCTCTGTGTATCTGCCTGGAAAAAGAGATGGGTTTGAAAGACAGCGAGCTGCTGCTTGGTCCCAGGAGACCTGAACCCACCAGGTGATGGTCCTGCTCTGGTTCCTCTTGGTGCGATGACGGAGAAACGCGGTCGGTGGGAAAGGAGAGGAGAACACGGTTTCCTCAGTGCGCATGGGTGATGTGTGTGATGTAGATCAGTGCTCACTGCTGAAGCAAACACAGCACCCAAAATCCCCTCAGGAAGACTGGGGAGCACAGTCCATGCACGGGGCCCAGTCACATCTCGCTCCAGTCACCCCCATGGACGTCAGCGCCTCTGTTCACCCGTCTGTGGTTGTGTTTCCTCACAGCAGTGCACAGGAAATGAACAGCCTCTGTCGCCACGGCGAGAGTCTGGAGTGAGGTGACAGGGAGCTGGCGTTCGGTTGTTCAGCAGCCCCAGGTTGGGCTGCAGTGAAAGGAGCTCCATTAACTCCAGTGACTTTGGAGAGGCTCCTTTGTTCTTCTCCAAGTTGTTATGGGTTACAGGACTCAAAAGCCTCTTTTCTTGCCCATTATTAAAGCGGTGCAATGAATCACTGTGTTTGGCACGGACGCTTTGAAGCGTTCCAGATATTACGGGTTTGTTTGCAGGGATGTACATGTAAATGCTAAAGAGATCTCCAGGAATTTAATGGAGGAGAATGTGCAGACCTCGGGAGCAGGAAGCATTTATTTACACATGAGGACCATACTGGTGTAAATCTGGAATATTCCATAGCACACCCATTAGAAAAGCTCAGAGATAACATTTACAACATGCTGAGCCATCCCCTGCCAGCGTTTCACAGCACAGACCCTTGGCAGTTACGCTGCCTATTGCAAAATGCAGTTTTCAGCTGCTTCCACCTTTGCCCAGCATGAACCCCTTGAACTGGAAACTCTCCATGTCTGCCATAGGCTTCCTTTCACCCCCCCCACCCCCCCCACCAGTTGAGCAGTTGATTCCTTTAGCTAAAAAATAGTTAGGGATACGTTCTTTTGTTTTCATTAAGGGATTCTACCAACCTCTTTTCCAAGAACCTCCAGCCCAGTTTTAAAACTTTACACTTGGTGGGGGTGAATTTTGCACCAAGCGTTTCTCTTCTGCAGTTCCCGTGAACATTCGCCCGCGTTGTAAGCTTTGGAGAAAGCCCCAGCTCCTGTATTCCTCACGCGTGCAGGAGGACGGGGTTGGACCTGAACGGATGCCCATGAGGCTGCATTCACCACGGGCACACTTGAGCCAGATGTTGGGCTCCTCGTCCTCGGTTCCAGCTGTGCCCGCCCTGGGGGTGCGCGATGCCCTGGAGGACTTCTGGGGGTGTGGGGGTTCCTGTTGGGCCCCGTGGTGGACGCTGCAGGACGGCACTGGGCACAGGTGGACGGTGCTGACCGGAGCCAGGTTTGCCGCGTGGCGGGGCGCGTGCGGGGCACAGAGGCCACGTCACAAGTTCAGTGGTGACAGAAACGCCCGATGACCAGGCGCCGCGTCGTGACACGTCACGGTGACGTCAGCGCCACCCAAGGGTCGCCCATGGCGGCGCTGGGCAGCGGTTCCTGGGCTCCGAGTGACCCCTGCTGGGGCCGACCCGCGGGGAGGACGGGCCGGGTGTGCGGGACCCTGGTGCTTTGTCTGCGCCAGGAGCCCGAGCAGCCGAGCAGAAAGGGTCTGTGATGGGTGGGATGGCTGAGCGCTGCCTTGGAAAGCCATTGTTTTCCCTTCCTTCGCCACCTTTTTCCCTTTGTGATGCGAGTTAATTCACTCCAACCTAACTTTTCACAGACTGTTACTAATTGGGTATTCTTCCATGTCTTCATGGTTCATTTGAGATGCAGGGGTCGGAATTTGTGCTCGCAACTGCTGCTGAAGACCATTTTGGACACATAAGGAGCGTTCTGAGAAAACACTTTGTAGACCTCTCCTAATTAGGCATCACAGTTAGAAGATACATTTCCTTTAATCACCACAGATCTCAGCTCCGCAGTCAGTAAAATAGAGGTAATAACAACACCTTGGATCACCGGGGATTTGAAGAAAAGCTTACGAGGAATTTAATAACTTGGCCGTCGGGGCAGCATTTGAATCGTATGAAGTAAATAAAGGGGGGCAGGCGTTGAGAAATGAGGAAAAAATATGTGTGTCTGTTCTGTATAGTGAACCAAAAGTGTGGAAATGTGGGGAAAAATTACTGAGTGGCCCCCAATTTCTAACCTGTATAATATGGAGGGAGGTGTCTGCATTTCCAGTCCTCTCCTTTCGTGTTCCTTTCTCTGATTCACCATTAACAGACAATTTTCGGTGTGTCTGTCTCCTCACACAAACATCTCCGGCCAAAGTCCTTTTCCCAAGGAACCCTTAAAACTTAATTCCTTCCATGAAGCATCTGAAGTTGAATAAACCAAGAGAGGAACACATTTCTGCAGAGGTGATTCACAAGGAAGCGTTCACCACCTATTCACATCGCAGTGTGGTTGCTGTACTTGTCTTCCCGAGCTCCCCTGGGCATGAACACCTCCGTTCCATTTATAAACATTTTCCATTAGCAGTATCGTACTCCCATGCAAATCTAAAACTCAGTTTGGGAGATCTTCTGTTGCAATTTAGAAATCTCTTTTCTGGGAGGGTTTCTTCCAGCAAAATCAAATGGCATAAAATGTGGAGGAAAGGTAGAGAGAGGCTTTCCACAGAGAGCGTTTTTACTGCTGAGTTTGAGAACATTCCCAAAATTTCCTATTCACTGGCTGCGTGAGGAACTGCATCAGCTCTCCTGCTAGAGAAACCCAGAATGAGCGATTCTGCTTTTGAATAAGAGCATGACAAGAGGAGCAGTTTTGTGAGCAGAGAGAGCTCCTCCTGCCCCGTGCAGATGAGTCAGTGACGCTGCAGCCAGGGAGGGTGCTGAGGTTTCAGGGACCACTTTGGGTGCTGTGTCAGGTTGGCCGTGTGTCCCTAATTTCCAGCTGTGCCCACAGCAGCACAGCCAGGAAGGATGCTGAGGTTTCGGGTACCACTTTGGGTGCTGTGTTGTCTTGGCTGTGTGTCCCTAATATCCAGCCCTGCTTGCAGCAGCACAGCCAGGGAGGATGCTGAGGTTTTTTGGGTGCTGTGTCAGGTTGGCTCTGTGTCCCTAATTTCCAGCTGTGCCCACAGCAGCACAGCCAAGGAGGATGCTGAGGTTTCAGGTACTACTTTGGGTGCTCAGTGTCATGTTGGCCCTGTGTCCCTAAATTCCAGCCCTGCCCCGGTGCCGCGGGGACGCGAGGGGCACAGCTCTGCCATGCCCATGCAGAGCCATTGCCACAGATGGTGGCCGCGGTGGGCGTCCCCAGGACCCACCACCACCTCGCACAGTGAACCTCTGGGGCCTGGGCAGCAACGGGGACGGGGCCGTTCATCAGAAATGGGCTTTTGGTGGTTTGAGGATGGAAAATAAAGAAACTGAGGGAAAATCGCATTTGAAAGCTTTCTATAGCTCTCTCTGCTCGGAGCCCTACAATCTTGAACCAACGCCGTCAAAGGTTTTCTGAATGACTTGATGAAGGTTTTTTTTGTTTTGGTTGCCGCACTCTTGGGACTCATTGGAGTGGCAGGATTAAAATTAATTAGAGGCTGTTTGGAGGGGGCTTTGGAAGATAGCCCGGGGCTATACTTCAGTCTGGTTGTTAGAAGCTGCATCATCGCCGCCTCCTCCTCCGGTGCTCAGCCCTGCGCTGCCGCGGCTGGGGGAGCCGCAGAACATCCAACGCGCACATCAGAGCACAGGCGTCCTCCCAAAGAGATTACTTACTGCAAAACCGGGGGATCTACCTGCTGACAACCCCAGAAATATGTCTTGTTTCATTTTATGGTTGCTAAAAGAGGCTGCTTGATGAAGCTCTCCAGAATCCTGATGAAATATCCATGCGAGGACGTTCATTTCCCCCCGTTCTTGCCATGAATTATGTTGATGAGCATGTCTGGGAAGAGATGAGAGAAAAGCTCTGTTCCAGCAGCTGGATTTTCCCTTTGTTTTGTTTTGCGCAGACACAGCACTGGGTGCAGAAAATGGACAAATCACCACTGCAGACCCCGTGCCAGCTCGGCGCTGAATTTCCTCACTGGGGAGGTCGGGTGCAGCTCTGACCAAACGCTTCCTCCAGAACTGGTGTCGAGTGTTCAGATGGTTGATGCATTTGTAGACCAGCAGATAACCCTCTGCAGTGAATCCCTCTGCTGCGTGGAGATTAATGCTATGCTCAGTATTCCTATATAGTTAGTGTATGGTCAATATTCCTGTATAGAGTTAGTGTATGGTCAGTATTCCTGTATAGAGTTAGTGTATGG
Organism: Mesitornis unicolor; assembly: GCF_000695765.1. NCBI lineage: Eukaryota > Metazoa > Chordata > Aves > Mesitornithiformes > Mesitornithidae > Mesitornis > Mesitornis unicolor. The sequence continues at coordinate 25,512 of NW_010159331.1, forward strand.
TCAGTATTCCTGTATAGAGTTAGTGTATGGTCAGTATTCCTGTATAGAGTTAGTGTATGGTCAGTATTCCTGTATAGAGTTAGTGTATGGTCAGTATTCCTGTATAGAGTTAGTGTATGGTCAGTATTCCTGTATAGAGTTAGTGTATGGTCAGTATTCCTATACAGAGTTAGTGTATGGTCAGTATTCCTATACAGAGTTAGTGTATGGTCAGTATTCCTATACAGAGTTAGTGTATGGTCAGTATTCCTATACAGAGTTAGTGTATGGTCAGTATTCCTATACAGAGTTAGTGTATGGTCAGTATTCCTATACAGAGTTAGTGTATGGTCAGTATTCCTATACAGAGTTAGTGTATGGTCAGTATTCCTATACAGAGTTAGTGTATGGTCAGTATTCCTATACAGAGTTAGTGTATGGTCAGTATTCCTATACAGAGTTAGTGTATGGTCAGTATTCCTGTATAGAGTTAGTGTATGGTCAGTGTTCCTATATAGTGTAAGGTCAGTATTCCTATATAGTGTAAGGTCAGTATTCCTATATAGTGTAAGGTCAGTATTCCTATATAGTGTAAGGTCAGTATTCCTATATAGTGTAAGGTCAGTATTCCTATATAGTGTAAGGTCAGTATTCCTATATAGTGTAAGGTCAGTATTCCTATATAGTGTAAGGTCAGTATTCCTATATATAGGTAGTAGAAGGCAGAAATGTAAACTATTAGGATGAATTTTAACTCATAGCCAAGTCCTGTTGACTCCGTAGGAGCTGCCATTCATGCACAGTTGCTGATGGTGTTGCAGTGTCTTGGAGTAAGGTGAGACAAAATCTGCCTTTCCTATGGTAGGAATAAGTAAAGTAGCCAAACATTTTCAATCTTAATAGTTAACAATTAATGATTTTTTAAAACCGGTGAACTAGTCCTTCTAGAAGTACAACCAAGAGTAATTTGAGTTCTTCAACTCTCATTTTTTTTCCTGATTTCCTTTTCCATTCCAGCAATATCTACTGTCAAAATTACTGAAACACGCAGGAGGAAATAGCGCAGTTCAGCGTGGTTTTCTGTTCATACGCTGTGTGCCTTAGAGCAAAGTAAACACATCCACACAAGGCCACCCCGTTTGGTGCAGCTCCTCACTCGTAATGAGTCATCCCAGAACTCGGTTGTTTTCCCCTGTGCAATTTCGAGAAGAGCTGCATCTTCATGGCATTCTCAGAGTTTTAACGCTGATTTAGAAACACATTTTTGTTCCTATTTCTGGTAACAGGAGCAGTGATTGTGTTGTTTTCACTCAGCATCTTGGGATCGCGGCAATATTAATTGTGAATATTTAGTGCTAAAACACACAGAATAACCAAACAGCCTCCTTGCAGAGGCAGGAGTCGTTCTCCTCAGGGTGTGATTGATGAGTCCTTAATTGAAGACTTAGTACAAATATCGATGGAAGATATAAGAACAAGCAGCAATTGCTATTTAAAAATAATTCGTCTTTTGGCTTACATTAGGATTTACAGGTTTTCTGACTCAACACTGTAAAAGTGTGGATGGCAGGCGTTCAAAGTGCAGCGTTCCTGGGATCATCACAGCAAAACTTAATCATTTTCCACTTCAGGCTATAATGGAGGTTTTGGGGAGTAGGCGGTATTAGGGCAGAAGTGGAGATGAGCTGCTCTGAGAGTTTGAAATACCTCAAGTTCCTTTTCCGAAATTTTCCCAAAGCAATAACTGGAGTAAAGAGCATCACTGAGAGGTCCAGGACGCAGAGAACGGAGCAGAGCAGAGCAGACCTTGGCTCTGGTTGACGGCTGGATGAGTGATTCCCCTCGGCCTTGGCTGTGTAAGGGGGGACAGGGACGAGGACGAGGACGAGGACGAGGATGAGGATGGGGACGGGGATGGAGATGGGGATGGGGACAGTGACAGGGATGGGGACGGGAATGGGGATGGGCATGGGGATGGGGACGGGGATGGGGATGGGGA
>NW_010159332.1:0-1530 GCF_000695765.1 Mesitornis unicolor
TTTTATTTTTTTAATATATTTTTTAGGGTTTTTTACATACATTACAGCACAGCAGAGGAACCAACAGCTGAGACGCACTCTAAATTTCATTTTACACTTACCAACAACACTTGCACATCCAAGCCTACATGTGCAAATCACCAACGTTTATGGAGCCACTTCACTGCTCGCTGAAGCCTGAAGCAAGCAGCAGATGGACAGGTTGTGCTCACCTATCCCCTGTGTGCCCCATGCAAATAAGTGAGGAACTGGAGTTGGTCACCTCAGAGCAGCACTGGTGGTCCCCATGCGACCTCTGCTCACCCCAATAAACACCCACCCGCCCTTGGACTCACCATTGCTCTGTGGGTGCTGTGAATGTTTCCCAGCACTGTCTCTCCCCGATGATCTACACTGTATAAAACTGAGCATGATCAAAGTATTTTAGAAAAAATCCCTAAGGAAATCAGAGTCACGTTTTCACAAGGAGAAGCTGAAAATTTCATGAAGTTCCAGTGAGACTTGGACACCCAAATGTCTAAGTTGTTTCTGGAAATGGCAGTTCAGCAAAGAATCTTAGTCTTTTGAAAATCTTACCCTGTATAATGTCAACCATGGTTCCGTCTTCACAAGATACACAGTTTTTATAGTGAAATTTGAATTTACATGACTTCCACCTCTGCCCAACTCACACGACTACCATGGGTCCTGCTCAGCTGTGCAAGAAGTGGCCTCAGAGGCATTCGAGGTCTTCAGTGTCTGGCAAAACCCGCACCAAGAAAACATCGAGGTGGCTGTAAGCAATTTGTGGAAGAAGGAGCCTGGTTGTTTACTCCTGTATCTCAAAATTTAATTAAATTTGGAATATGGCAGGATTTAGGACACAAATAATTGAAACATTCATCATAAATGAATTCATAACTTAAACACACATAGTCCTTGGCATTTATTTCATGTCAACAACTGAAATTTTGCTATTATGTCTTTGACCACTTTCCTCAATCTCATGTACATCAGCTGCTTGGAAGAGCTGCCCCAAGCTAGGGGCACGATACCTTCTCGAACCATTATGGACACTAACACCACCTACAAATTGCAGACACCATAGCACATCAAATCTTTGTTGTTCCTACACAATTCACTTACTTGCCAAAGACTCCTAACTACGCACTGTAATAATATTTTTTATTATTACTATTAAAGAGGCTGAGTGAAGAATGATAGAGGAACAACCTCATAACACATAGGAGCTTAAAACATTTAAGCTTCTTACTCTCCTGGCAAATTTAGTGCAAGTTGCCTGATGAGTTCAGAAGTTTTTGGAAAGGGGAAAGGAGAAGAACTGTGTCATACCGCCTTGTTTCCTCGACCAGAGCAGGTTTAGAGCAGTTTTACACAAGTAGGAAGCCTTCCCTTAAAAGGCACAAACCCAGCTGCTTTAAATGTTAGAGACCTCAGGGAACGAGGATTCCTCCCTTGAAATACTGATATGTCCACTGCATGCAAAATTCACAAGAAAAGTGATCAGATTTTTTTCTTAATCACAGAATC
>NW_010159333.1:0-7047 GCF_000695765.1 Mesitornis unicolor
AAAAAGAGGAAAAAAGGAAAAAGAAAAAGGAAAACCATTTAATGGAATCCTAACAAAGCCAATTTGCACACCCCACACATTCCATTACAATACTTCAGAATAAAAATGACAAGAAAATGTTCTGTGCTGAAGATTTCTTGCTGTTTGGCTGACTACAAGGTAAAAGAGATGGCAGAATGGCTTGTGCCACCAAGGATTTCCAGTGTCTCTCTCAAAAGACATCAGGCCTCTCAGCTTTAAAACCTTCCACTGATTCCTCTGCCATTTCAGAAGAATTAATTAACTTTCTGGTCCTGGACAAAATAAAGAAAGGTCTTCTCCTGCAGATCTGGGCAGCTGCTGGGCCCCCAGCAGCATCCACCACCCAGCATGTGAGGTCTGAAATTCCTCTTGTTGCACCAGAGTATTTGCATTCATTTCTCAGTCTTGGAGAATTACTATGTTGTGCAAAGACTTGTCTTAGCTCTTCAGGGAGGTCACGCAGACGCGTTATACATTCAACAGACGTGCAATAAACACAATTTAGCACTATCTCCCCACCGTCAAACACTCTGGTTCTTGCTCGCAGGAAAAGAAAAGCAAAACAAAACGTTAATAATGCATCAGCGGTGTTTTTGATTGTTATTAGATTTGCAGATTCGCTTTGGGGTGGTGTCACATTCATTGCACATCCACACACCCCAAGCAAGCCGTCATCCTGATGGTGATGGGCAGACTGATGTGGAAGAGAAGAGCCCAGCAGTCAGTGGGGGACACGATGCAGTGTGACCTCTCCGCATGGACACTGCCTGCAGCCTCGCTGCTTAACCCCAGCTCATCCCTGCTCTCCCACCACTGCTGCCACCTGTGCTGGACAACATGGAGACAAAATTTGGGATGCATGGAGATATGGAGACAAAATTTGGGATGCATGGAGATTTGGTGACTTGCTATTTCAAGGGAGCGAGCCTCATGCTCACACACCAGCATGATCGCTCAGAGTTTCCCTGAAGTGAGTGCTGTAGCCCTCTGTCAGGGAAGAAAATCTGGATTGATGTTGCTAATTAAAAGAGATAGAGAACACGGAGGTTAGGACCAAACGTCTTCTCTTTAGTGGAGAAAATGCATACAGCATGTCCCAGTAATCTAATTAAGATCATATAACGCAATATGAGCTACAGTTTAAAAACTCTGACATGAACACTTGGAATAGCTCTGTATCTCCATCATACATATTCACATCCTTCACACTTGCCCAAAAACTGCTAAAGTTGGCACAGGACCTGTCACAGGTTTTAGACCAGGCCTGGTCACACTGGTCATGAGCACTGGCAGAGTATCGGCAAGACAAGGGGACTGAGATTCAGCACATTAGTTTTAGCTGAAGAGGTAACGGACCTGAAGGCCAGGGAAGACCACTGAGATTATGGACTCTGATGGCCCGGGCACACAAGACATGTTGTCTTTCCCATACGGCTGATTGGGCTGGAGCACACCTTTCAGGAAAAGCATCCAACATTGCAGAGGCTCCACTGCCTCTCTTGGGACATCATCCAAAACTTTAAGAGACAAAGTCCATAAGTAAAGTTCCTCCAGGACAATTAAACACAGAGGCACCACCTTTGGCTGAGGAGGCCTCCCTGACACCTATGCCAGAGCTTTAACAGGACACTGGGAGAAGCACCACTGTACTTCTACCATGTTTCCTCTAACTTTTCACTATGTATCTGCTACTGCAGGTGTCAGGGAGGATACTGGACGGATTACTCCCTGCCTGTATCACTCTCCATTAGAAGTTGCACTTTTGCTTCTGGGTTGGATTTTCTATTGGCTCTTTGCAGGTTAAACTAATGAGACCACTTTTTTTTTCCTTAGAAAAAACACCCCAAAGCAAACCTCTCTCCTGCTTATAGATGCCAATCCAGCTGGCTTAGCCCATGCATGGCTATGAAACATTGATCTTTTTCCATTTCTCTTGTAATGAAGAGGTTGCTTTCTGGTCCTGACCAGTCGCATCCCAGCCTCTTCTGCCTCCTTCCCCACTGCTAGGTGAGCCACTTGGCCTCTCCTCTGCCCAATCCACAGGTGAATTATCAAAAAAATACCCTGTTTCTTATAGACAACCAGCTTTCCATGTAAGCATTAAATATCAATTATACAAGAAGCCATGCAGTGCTTTAATTACAGTCATGAAAATTATCCCATTAATCACGTTTCTAACCAGCTAGTTTCTTGTAATAAGGTGGCAACTGTTATTTTATTGATTAACTCTTAACAAGCCACCTAGATAAATCAATTCCACATTTTTTTGCATATAGCATGTTTTACAGCAGGAAAAATTCTCCCTTTATCAGGGACTTGCCTGAGCGCAAAATAATCTCCTTGCTGCTTAGTTTTGGCTGCTTCCCTCTGGGGCTTGTTCATCATGGCCAGAAAGCAGGGTCCTTGCTCTTGCACCCACCATCCCAACCCCAGCTCCGTAGAAAAACTGTGATTTCGGAGGCTGGGTCCACTTCAGATCAAAAAGAGCTGCAGAAAGAAAGGGCGATCCAAGAAACAGCGAGCTCTGCCTTTTGAGAGGAGATGAAAAGAGCTCAGCTCACTTAGCCCAGTGAAACAAAAGCCAAGAAGGAACATGGTTGTGGTGTAGAAATACGTGGAGAACTGGAAAGGGGAAAAAAGGGAGGGAGGAAACAAGGGTGAAAAGGAGCCATTTCAGTCGGAGAACAAATGGGAATAAAGCAGCTGTGAATTAATATAAGCTGGAGTTTAGAAATACGTGCTAAGAGGCTCAGAGCAGAAAGACTTTCTAACAAGCTTCCCTTGGGAGTCACCGGGCAAAACCTAAACAAGGCTTTTGCATAACTACAGCTGCGCATGGGAGAGGCGTTTTTGCAAGGTGTTTGCAATGGTTCAGCATGAGCACAGGGCTCCAAGGAGCCTGTCCTGCCTTCAGAGAGGGTTTTCTGGGATCCAACGTTCAGGCTAGACATGAAGCCACTTGATTAATTATTGCCTCTGCTGACTTCTCCCACCTACAGCTCAGTTCAACACCAATTATTCAGGATCAGCTCATAATAATCTATTGAAGAGGTACAGCTTTTCATTTGCATAAGCAGTTTCAGCCAACACAGTCTGCGGAGACAGAAAATATACACTGAATATTTAGCAAGTCTGATGGCATTTTAAAAGCATGTGATAGTACACAATTGATGACATCATGCATCTCTCATGTTTCCTGAAGCTGAAGACTAATTCAGCTCAGAACTTAACCCAAAACTATATGGAGCAGCATTTAAAAAAAAAAAAAAATGCAGTGTTTCTAGATTTAGATCAACTCCCAGAGAACCCCATCTAGCAGTATCAAAGTTTGTACAGAACTATATTTGGAAACTATATCCAAAACCCTTGAGAAAAAATAGAGATTAGAGACAAGTATCTCGCTCCTCCTTCTTGGAAAGTTGCAAGAAGCCGGTATGTTGAGGTCCAAATCAGGCTTGACCCACAAACCCATTGCTGGATCAAGCCACATACAATGCACAGCCTGTTGTTCCAGCCTGGCAGGTGACTGTGTTAGAGCTTTAGGAGCTTGCCCAGGTTTCGGAGTGACCTGTTCCTTGCTGGGGTTGGCTACTGGGTAGTACTGGTCTGCAGACCTACGCATTTTTTTTGCTGCTGTGACCTCTTGTCCCACCAAATGTTAAATATCCCTGCAGCTCGGGTGCACCAATACTGGCAGAGACAAAAGTCCCCAGGTGCCCTTTCCTCTGTCCCAGTGCTCTTTTCTTGGCTCTTATTCCATGCATCCTACAACTGCTTGAGGAATCACCAGCCCGTTAAAGGATGGGGGCCTTGCTGGCCCCAAGGAAGGACTGCCAGCAGCACACAGCTGGCTCAGTGCAACGTGGCACTATGCCACCTCTTTTCAGCTCCCAGATCCTCAAAAAATACTCTCAAATCACACTCCTGCTCCCATACAACAGCCACAGCAAAAATGTTTATACAGCATGAGCAACAAACAGCAACATGGCATGAACAGCGCAGAAGAGACTGCAAACAAGATTGAACCTTCTCCAGAACCAAGAAGTGGTTCTGAACCAGTCAAGAGCCCTGAAACAGCAAGTGAGCTTGAGCTAGACTGTGGTCCTGAACCAATTCCTGAATGAACAAGTGAGCTAAACCATGATCCCACTTTGGAACCATCAAACCACTTGCAACCCAATCTAGAACAACAAGGCAACCTGGATGAGGTCTCCTTGATCTAGAACCATAAAGTGAACTAGAACCTGATCTAGAACCACCTCCCTACCAAACTTCCAACTCTAACTTCCAAACCTTCTCTAGAAGCGACTGCACCAATACCGCTCTCACTCTACAACCAGTCAAACCCTCAAACCCAGCTACTGGAAGGAATCTGGACTCCAGAGCCAACCCAGACCCTAGGGTCCTGGCCTAGGTATGAGGTTCAACAAGGCCAAGTGCTGGGTCCTGCACTGGGGTCACAACAACCCCATGCAACACTACAGGCTTGGAGAGGAATGGCTGGAACAGGTCCTAGGCATGGTGGAAAAGGTCCTGGGGTTGTTGGGCATAGTTGGCTGAAGATGATCTTAAAGGTCTCTTTCACCCTAAACGATTCAATAATTCTACACAAACATCCTCTGCCGTCTACAGGACACCCTCACTCAGCAGTCCTGACTGCTTTGAGACCCACGTGTCAGATGTGTCTGACAAATCACATGTATGATGGAGGAAAATGTTTTGCTCCTTGCTGTTTGGACCAATGCTGTCAGAAGGCATGTTTACATTGAAAACAGCATCTCCATACCGATACACGCCCAGGACAACAGCCCTGGCTTCTACCTTTATTTTTAATTGATACCAAATGGGAAATCTTTCCCTGCAAGTACCTGTTAGCTTAGAGGGAATGAGGACAGTAAATCTACACCTGCTTTTACTGAAGCCCTGCCATACACTCCAAAGCTTCCTCATGCACACACACTCCCAACCCTGTGCACCCAGCATTTCTCGATATACTCGAGTGCACTGGAAGGAAAACCACAAAACCACCCCAGAGTAAATTTCCCCCCAAACAGCACAAGCGCCTGAGCCTGTAAAGAATAAATAATAAATGGATCCGCTGTGCCGTTTCCACCACCCACCCTCCCTCGGGAAATCTTGTTCAGCCTGGGAAATGCTTTCACTTGTGTGGCCTGGGACAGCATCACCCAGCAGGGAATTAAAGCAAGGGGCAGGACAACAGCAAGCAGGAGGGAAGAGGGCGGCGAAAGCTGCAAACTTTGCCAGGCGTCGTTCAGAGCAGGATAAAGGGAGAGTGACGAGCGAGCTGAATGCGTCAGTGCAGCGAGAGCCGCTTGATTTATTCACTGCCGTGGCAATTATTTATTCATAAATAAAACAAATGAAAAAAAGGAATGAGACCAGATGCCTGCTCAGAGGTGGTATTTGTGGGAGGAAGGAAGGTACAAGGATCCCACCCAGGGAGGGCTGTCTGACACTTTGTCTTCCCCCACCCGCAATCATAACCTCTGATTTAATTATCTTAATGTGAATAGGGAGGAAAAAAAAACCAGCAGGGAGAGCAGGCACTGTTTTCTCAGGCAGAGCCTTCTGATGCCAACAGCAGCCTCAGGCTCTCCAGACACCCTGGACATCCCTCTGCTCCCCATCCCTTGGAAAAAAGCCACATCCCGAGTGTCCAGCCATTCTTCCTCTGCCAGCAGAAAGCCTGGCAGCTGCAATGCTGCTCAGTCCCAGGCTACCCACGGGGCTGATGGAAGGGTGCTTCCCTCTGCAGCCCCCTCACAGAGATGCTTCCCAGCTGCATCTGACCATGCTGGCAAGGGGAACCCCACCGATGGGGATACTCTTGGTACTTACATGTCAAGGAACGAACGCAAACACCCAAGGAAACAAAGAGAGAACAATTAAATGAAACAACTCACTGCCACCAAGATCAATGCCACTGAATAATACATTTTTAGGCCAAGCCTTTTGGGTCTCAGAGACAGCCTGAACAAGCTGAGGAAAATTTGGGCAGATGTTCAGTGCCGATGAACCCACACATGGCCTCCCAAACTGCCAGGTTTTGCTCTGGGATCTGAAGACAGCATGCTTAGGGGAGCGGGTATTTGCCTGCTGGCCCTTTCATGCTCAGGCATCTCATTTACCAGGATGTCAACAAGGCCAGGCGGGCTAGAAATGCACATTTGCTTTTAGTGACAGCTGAGCTACATGAAATCTGGCTCTGGGGCTCCAGAAAAAGAGAGTAAATACCATTAAGACTTGCAATAAAACCACTCCACTTGGCAACAGAAGGCTTTTCTTACCCACCACTCTCCCAGCCTCCTTCACCTTCTCTCACTCATGCCCAGCACCTTCATCCGTGCTACCAGGAGCCGGTGTTTGAAGCCCAGCCATGGCTCCCAGCATCACATACACCAGCAGATCAGCCTTCTGCCCTGGGAGAAGGAGAGGACAAGAATCAATACAGCCTCAGCAGCCTGGCCAGGGGCTTCCACACACAGCCCAGGGCAGCAAGGTCCCTCACTGCAAGGTCTCCCCAACCCTCTGGTCTCCTTGTCACCCTCTATAACTACCTGAAAGGAGCAAGTAGAAAGGTGAGGGTCAGTCTCCTCTCCCTCGTAGTTAGTGACAGGACAAGGCATAATGGCCTCAAGTTGTTCCAGATGAGATTTAGGTCAGATATTAGGAGGAATTTCTTTACTGAAAGGGTTGTCAAGCACTGGAATAGGCTGCCCAGGGAGGTGGTGAAGTCACCATCCCTGAAGGTGTTTAAAAGATGAGGAGATGTCATACTTAGGGACATGGTCTAGTGGCAGAGTTAGTAGGGCTGGATAGATGGTTGAACTCAATGACCTTCAAGGTCTTTTCCAACCAAAGCCATTCTATGATCTTAAAGTCAACAGTTTCCCCCACCCCTCCCTCCCTATGGGCTCAGCTTTGCTCCCGGTTCCTTTACCTCCTCCCCAGCAGGGGGCAGGAATGGGGGTTGCGGTCAAGTTCACCCCATGCGGTCCCTGCCAC
>NW_010159333.1:7106-7352 GCF_000695765.1 Mesitornis unicolor
AAAGCCGAGTCTTTCCCAGGGGCTGCTCCAGTGCACGTGGCCTGTGGAGTCACAGCCTCTGTGGGAGCAGCTGCCTCCTCCTGTGGGTCTCTGCTCTCCATGGGCTGCAGGCCGGTCTCCCTGGGGGAACCTCTTGCCCTGGCCACCTCCTCCCCCTCCTTTCTTCACCATCTCGGCGCCTGCACGGCTGTTCTCACGTTCCTCTCCTCTCCACGCTGCAGGTTTCTTCTGCTGGTTCCTGAAGAG
>NW_010159334.1:0-6546 GCF_000695765.1 Mesitornis unicolor
CCCAGTCCCCCACCCCTTGTTCCCTCCCTGCTAGATCAGACCTAGGGGCTGAGGAGCCCCCAATGACCTGCAGCAGGGACAGCTGCTCCCAAGCATCCCAGGGCACAGGGAGACAGGGGAGCCCCAACCTCAGCCCTGCCACATCCCCCTGCTTGTCTGCTACGGCTCGGGGGGGGGACAGACCCTCTGCCGCAGGGACGGGGTTGGGACAGCCTCCAGAGGGAAGCCTGATGGCTGCTGTGACCCTGCCGTCTCCCAGTCTCCCTCCCCCTCCCCAATCTGGGGCCTACCTCCGTCAAGGCTGCGAGACATGGTGTACCGTTTGCTGGAGGAGCGCTCAAAGAAGGGAGCCGGGCGGTCGATGAGGGCACTGGCCTGTCGCGTCTGCGCCTGCGTCCGCCCGCTGTAGCGAAACTTGGAGCCCATCACCAGAAAGCCCTTAGGGGGTGGCTCTGGGGACACCAGCCTGGGGATGGGAGAGGTGGGGTGCTGTCAGCGAGCCCAGCTGTGCTTCCTGGCACTGCCTTGCCCCCCAACCTGTACCCACTGCAGCAGAGGCAGGAGCACGTCTGCCTCCGAGAAGGGAGGCCTGGAGAAGGCCTGGAAAAGGTCTCCTCACCTGAAGAAGGTGTGGTGCTCTATGCAGACCTTCCAGAGGCGCTTGGCGGAGCGGTGGTTGGGCAGCTTGAACCCAATGGTGCTCTCAAACTGTTCGTACTTGGGGGAGACAGAAACACACCGTTACGGGCAGATCCTGCCCTCAAGGACATGATGGGATGGGACCTGCCTTGCAAAGGCCCTCAGGTTACCCTGGCAGGAGCCATGACCAAGCAAAAAACCAAAGTTTTCTTCAAAGCAGTACTGGAAAAGTCCATGCCCAGTCCTGCTGGGTGGTGGGATCACGCCCCCACACTTTTGGCCCAAGCACTTTCCTCAACTGTAAATGGCTTTTCTGTGCAAGATAAATTCCCTCAGGAAACAAAAACCTTTTACGGCACATTTTGGCGAGAGGGCACCACTCCCCATTTCAGATGCACTGTCCTTGCCCTCCTGCCTGCTGGAAAACGTGTGTGGAAGTGCATCCTTGGTCCACCAGCGCACATAAATGTGAAAAGAGTGAAAATAAAGTTGGCAAATGAACAAAAAAAGCCTCTGTATGCTTTTTGTGAAGCATGGAAGACACATCAAAAATGGCCCTCAAAACCCCCCCCGCCCCGTCCTGGGCAACCTCCCTATACCAGCAGGGTCACGGTATCCGGCTGGTGGGGAAAGGAGCCCGGGGTGCCCTCAGCCTGGCGAAGTCACTTTGCCAGTGAGAAAAGGAGAGCACAAACAAAAAAGCGCTGGTTGAAAGTCTCCATACGCCACAGGAGACGTGCTCTCTTGGCCCATGCAGTCATTAACTTGGGACCCTTGGTGCTGGAGCCAGGAGAAGACCTCCCTGTCAGAGCAGGAACCCTGCAGTGCCCCAGAGCTGCACCACCACGGCACCCACCTCACCCGGGCGGATCTTGATGTAGAAGTTGCTCCTCTTGTAGGAAATTTTGAGGATCTTGGGCCAGGCAAAGCGGTTGATCCTCAGCCGATCCCTGTAGATGAGGAGGCCATTGGCGCAGACGCCCAGCATGATGTCGATGCCCTCCGAGTCCTGAGGAGGCAAGAGGGACAGGAGGAGATGGCTCAGCTGCCCAGTAAGAACCAGTCCAGCCAGCAGTGCCAGGCTCCCTCCTGCTCAGTGCTCTGCCACAAGGGACCGGCTGACAGAGAGGCCACTGAATCACAGACTGGTTGAGGTTGGCTCTCTGGAGGTCCTCTGGTCCAAGGTAGGGACGATGACCAGAACCATGGCCTTATTGAACATTCACGGTGGGAGGAAGGGGCTGGGCAGGCAGCAGCGCAGGATGGGGCAGCACTGGCCCTCACTCTGGCAGCCCCATGGCCCCATACCTTGGCGTGGTGCAGGTCCACCCCATACATGGAGAGCTTCTTGGCGTTCTCCAGGAAATGGATCTCCGCTTCCCCGGGGGTCATTCCCCTGCAGGGAGACAGAGACGGGGACACGTGGCCGGGCGCCTCAGTGGGTGTGGGTCAGCCATCGGGTGGCCTTCCTTGACACCAGCCCATCCTCTCCTGACGCTCACCGGTAGGTCTTGTGCAGCTCCATGATGCGCTCCTCCAGCTCCCGTGTCTGGTTGGGGGCGAAGCGGAGCTCGCTGACGTAGTTGCCCACGTGCTCCTCAGCATCATAGTCGCCCAGCTCAGCCTGCACGGCGTAGGAGCCCAGCAGGGCATGCGTGACAAAAGAGCAGGGCAGACGCCCTGTGATGATGTCCGCGCGGAGCTGCAGGCACAGGTAGTATCTGTAGGAAGGGGCAGAGAATGGGTGCGGGGCGGAGGCAGATGCCTCCTGAAGCAGACTGGGGCTCCCCTGGCAGTGGCAGCATGCACCCCACCTTGCATTGCTGTCCACTGGGACCGCCACCTCCCGCGGTCACCTTTGTGGCCCTCCACACCCTCCCACGGGAGATGCTCCAGCAGGGTTGGTCCTCACCTTGTGATGTCCTCTGTGAGCTGGGCAGGATCTGGAGGATAAAACTTCACGGTGAAGGCGAAGTTCCAGGGCCCGCCTAGGGAGGGGAGAGAGCAGTGAGGGCAGCACCCACTGCCTGCATGCGGGAGCATCCGGGCATGCACTGAGGGTCCCATTGACACCCTCCCCTAGCCCGGCAGAACGCAGGGACAGGGAGATCGAGAAGCTGCTGGGAGAATGCTCAGTGGGAAACCAGCATGACTTGATTCATCTTTCCCAAACAGCTGGGGAGAGAAAAGCATCACCACTTCAGGAGCCATCAGCTCAGCGTGACGACTGGTGTCACAGCACCTCACGTGTGCCAGAAGGGTGTCCCTGTCACCCAGGTGACACCTTGGGCCCTTCTGCCACGCCAGCAAGGCAACAGCATGGGCAAAGGCACCCCAGGACTTGTCCCAGCAAGTCCCCCCCTCTTTCCCCGCCATCCCCGTCCTCCCCTCTCAGGGCAGGTGGGGCTGGCATCCTGAGAGGGACCAGGTCTCAGTCAGCTCTCCAGTAGCATAGACAGGGTCCTTCACTCCCCACGCCCATCATGAGTAAGAGGAGAGGGGGGTAACAGGTGGCCAAACAAGCAACTGCATCTCTGTCCCCAAGCCAGCCCACAAAAGGTGCCCCCCGTGTGGGTGAGGAGGGAACTGGCCAGAGGGCAGCCACAGCCAAGTACCCTGGGAGCCCCGTGGGACACCCCAGGGCTGAGGAGGATGGAACCTGCCCGGGCACTTACTGCGGATCTGCTTCTTGATCTCCTTGGAGGGGTCCAGCCAGTTCTGCAATGAGGAGACAGCAGGTCAGGGGGGTTCACCACCATGGAAGGGGTGGCTGCAGAGGGACTCCCTGCACTCACCTTCTGGCTGTCCGAGTCGCAGAAGGTGAGGCCGAAGTAGTCCTTCTCCAGGAGGTTGAGGTGCTCACACACCATGTCGAAGAGGACCTGGCCTCGGGCGTGCTTCTGTCAGAGACACGGAGAGGAGACCGTAAAGCTGGGCCCCTGTGCTCCTGGGGACATGGCAGGCACAGGCAGCACCCGCTGGGTGCAGGCAGGGAGCACTGGGGTGGATCGGGACAGCCCTGGCCCTTCGGGTGACCATGAAAAGGTGCTGGACTCCTGTCTTTGAGAGCGGCCCTCTCACCTGGCAGCACCGCTCTGGGGACCCCCAGGCGGTCCCAGGGCTGTGGGGACGGGGCATGGTTGAGCCCAGCTCTGGTGCAGGCAGCAGGTCCCACAGGGGACCCAGTGCCCACTCAGCTCATCGCCATCACACCAGGAGATGGCGATGACAAACTAGAGAGGGGTCCAGCCAGCCCAGGCACCCTCACTCCACACCAGCAAGCTGGGACAAATCGCAAAGACGCCCAGATGGAGTTTGAACATCTCCAGAGGAGACTCCACAGCCTCTCTGGGCAGTCTGGGCCAGTGCTCTGTCACCCTCACAGTGAAGTTTTTCCTTATGTTTAAGTTGATCCCCTCCCATGGGATGTTTCTCCCTTATTTACAGCCGTCCAGCCTGGCAGCTTCCATCTCCCCTCTCCAAGACATCCGTTTATGGCCCTGGGCTCCTGCTGCCCTGCAAAGTCCCTCCAGCAGCTGCAGCCACCCTTCCTGCAGACCTGGGTTTTGATACCCACGGCATGAGCTGGGCTGTCACATTGAGCAGTTTGACTCCCCTTTTGCATTTTTACTGAATTAAGCCTTACTTAAGCACGCAGGCAAGGCATAAACACTCTCACAGAGCCTACGACAAAGAAAGAAGAAACACAACCCTCCACTATGCCCCTGGAAGGGTTTTAGAGAGCAGCAGCCATCCAAAAGTCAACCCCAACCTCTGCATCCCACCAGTGAAGAGCTCACCCTTGCCCATGCCTGGTGGGGGACATTGCCCCTCTCGGGAAGCTGCCGGCCAGCCCGCACCCCAGCTCTGTGCTTGCAGTGCTATGGGGGAAGGACCCTGCTGGGGGATGCGCAGCCACTCCTGCATCCTGTGAAGCCCCCACAGCCCCTGGGTGCTCCTTTACTTTTCTTCAGGAGTGCTTTCATCTTCGTGACAACTCATCTTTCCACAGCTTTGTCACCAATTTTACCCCTAAAGCAACAGTCGGGGCTGCCGCAGTGTGGAGATCAAAGGCGCTGTTGCCTGGGCCAGGGGGCTGTTGCCCCGGGGTGCTGGTCTGGGCAGCCACGGTCCTTACAGCCATTGACCCTGCACAGACAAGACCTGAGGTGGGCAGGACCTGCACACAGACACAGGTCTGCTCTGCGCAGCTCTGAGGCGCTGCCAACAAAAAAACCATGTCTGTAAGTGCAAAGGTCTCCCTGGCACAGTTTCCGGTGTTTCTGCTCCTGAACAACATCAGCTTTTAGATTTTTAAGCAAAGTTGCAGTCCTTAGAAACGTCCCTGACGTCAGGACGATGCTGCAGGCCAGAGCAGCGCTGCCATCCCCACCCTGCATATACTGCCCCTCCCAGCTGCCTCTGCTCCTGCCCAAAAACCAGTCCCAGCTCCTGATGCAATCCTGGGGGTCCTCAGCCCATCCCAGACGGGAAAGGTCTCCATGCTGCCAGCAGCTGATGCCCTGCAGCATCATCCAGCACCAAGGCAGCCACTGGCAGGCACCCATCCCCTCTGTCCCTCTATGTGGTGACAGCCACAGCCAGGGAACCACATTTGCCAGTGCACACCCATGCATGAAGAGCAGTGAGCACCCAGAGCAGGGTGCTGGGCCAGCTGCCAGGCTCACCATCCCACCCGCACCCACGGGGACGCAGCTATGCAGAGGTGCACGCCTGTCACCCTCACACGCACATACACACGCACGCCTCCCCGCAGGCTCCCCGGCTTTACAGGGAGGGACAGCGAGGTGTGAGAAGATGAACACAGGGAGGACAGATGCAGACGTGCCTGAGGCAGCCGTCGGGGTCCACTGCGTCAGCCTGTTCACACCAACACGTGCACGCACAGCGGGACGGCCGAGGCGCTGTGCCCGCGGCACCGGCAGACGGGCTGGCGCGTGGCTGCGGTGTGCACATGCTGCCAGGCAGAGCTCTACCCTCGTCTATTAAGCTTCTGCTTTTTGGATGCTGTTTCCTCTGGTGACTAGCTGCCAAATTCGGATTCACTGGGCTGAAAGTCCCCGTGAGGGTCTGTCTTTCCAGATTTTTTTTCCTAATTTTGAAATTTCAACTTAAACGGCTATTTCTGTGGATCCTTTTTCCTAGGAGAGAGGCACCACAGAGCTGTCCTTTGAAGAACCCTGACACTGGGGACCGGCTGGGCAGAGTCACCGGTTGAGCTGTGTGCTCCCCCAAAGCTGGGACTCACCTCCACTTCGCACTCGTACTCCGAGGCATCGAGCAGGGTAACTCTGCAGAGGGCACTCTTCACTTTCTTGCTGGTTTTCTGGGGTGACTTCTGAGTCTTGCTGGGGGTGGTTTTGTCAGACAGCCCATCTGTCTCGCTATAGTCCTTCTCCTCCATCTCTGGGCCCTGGAGCAGGAAGACACACAGGGTTACCTAGCACCAAGTGGATACCCGTGAGCCTGACATTCAGCCCCGGCACAGCAGGGAAGGCCAGGGCAGCAGCACCGCTCCCTGGCAGCTCCCGGGCTGATGCCGAGGAGCAGCCGCTGCTCCCAGCCCTAGGACCTGGGGACCCCCACTTCCTCCCCCGGGCCACAGTCACCATGGGGGGCTGCGGCACGGCCCCTCCTCCCCGTCCTGCCTGCAAAGACCCTGGTGGGCAGCCAGGAGGCAGCCAGCAGAGCCCATTCGCTGCCTTGCTTTTAGGAGGATGCCCCCCAAGGAGGTGACCAGCACTAAGAACACGGTGATGGGCAGCAGAGCGGTGACGTGTCCCCACATTTAATGGCACCTGGCCGTCACCCACTCACCAGCTCCATATTTCGGGCATCAGACTGTGCCCCAGCCTTCTCATTGGCCTCGACGTTGCGGCCGGGGGG
>NW_010159334.1:6651-11130 GCF_000695765.1 Mesitornis unicolor
CACTTCGCTCTGCCACCGCCACCGACAAGGAGAGACAAGAGGCGTCACCTGGGCGCATGGGGACAGAGGATGCCAGTCAAGCGGCCAGCAGCCCGGGGTGCCCCAGTGTGACCTGCCCGCTCCCTGCACCCACAGCTCAGCTGCCAGATTCCCGGCTCAGCGGCTTTGCAAAGGGCTGGTG
The DNA here is from genome assembly GCF_000695765.1 of Mesitornis unicolor. Classification (NCBI taxonomy): domain Eukaryota; kingdom Metazoa; phylum Chordata; class Aves; order Mesitornithiformes; family Mesitornithidae; genus Mesitornis; species Mesitornis unicolor. The sequence continues at coordinate 6,833 of NW_010159334.1, forward strand.
GCAGCAGCACAGGACGTCAGGATGTCACAGGCAGTTGAGCTACAGAAGAGGCAGCAGTGTGGAGAGGGACACAGGCGACAGGGACCCACTGACCTCATACCCCATCCCTGCACCCAGAGCAGGGAGCAGGACTGGCCATAACCCCCAGCTCCCTCCAGCCCTGCGGCCGTCGGCACTGTCACTGGTGGTTTTATGAGTGGAATGGTTTATTCTGCAAGGAAAAACCAGGCTGCGAGTCAGGTTAAAGACTACACTGACACAGGAAATTGCAGACATGGATGTCTCCACACATCGCATCCTGGATGGCTGGTTTTTCCCCTCTGGACTTCCCAGCAGCAGCAGCAGCTGGGTTCCCATGGCCGGCGTGGCTGGACCCTGCGTGGCAGCGGGACCAAACCTGCCCCCAGCCCCAGCTGCCTGCCCTGAAGCCAGACGCAAAAACAAACCCAGGGCCAGGAACAAGGGAGGGGAAGGCACTTGCTGTGCTAGGGTGCTCAGGAATGTGTTTTTGCAACCTTTATGTTTTTGAAACCTTTATGCAAACACAGCGTGGGGCTGGCAAGGACTCCCAGGCCGGTCCATGCACACACACGCAGATCAGCGAGCACCTTTTGTGACTGTCACCCATCCGCCATTTGGATGCCCAGCACACAGGACCAGCTGGGATCAGGCCACCAGAGAGCCCCAGGGCTGTGGCTGGACCAAAGCACCATTGCCCGGCGGTCGCATCACCTACAGAGCAGCCACACGTGCAGCCCTGAGTAAAGCTCCCCCAGTCCAACCCCTGCCATGGGCAGGGACACCTCCATGGTGTCCCCAACCTGGCCTTGGACACTGCCAGGGAGGGGGCACCCACAGCTTCTCTGGGCAACCTGGGCCAGGGCCTCACCGCCCTCAACATAAAACATTTCTTCCTTATGTCCAGTCTAACCCTACCCTCCTTCAGTGTAAAACCATTGCCCCTTGTCCTGTCACCACAGGCCCCAGTAAAAAGTCTCTCTCTGTCTTTCTTATTAGCCCCCTTTAAGAACTGAAAAGCTGCAATAAGGTCTCCCTGGGGCCTTCTCTTCTCCAGGCTGAACGATGCCAACTCTCTCAGCCCCTTTCCACAGCAGACGTGCTCCATTCCTCCAAACATTTTCATGGCCAATTTGTCACCCATCAGTACCCCCAGATCCTTGCACTTGCCCTTGTTGAACTCTGTGGGATTCACATGGGTCCACTTCTCCAGCCCGCCAAGGTCTCTCTGTTGTCCCTTCCCTCTGCCAAAACCACCGCACCGCTCAGCTCAGTGTCCTTCACAAACCTGCTGACTTTTCTTTCGCAAAGAAAACGCATCTCCCACCACAGCTCATGTCCCACCTCTGCCTTTCAGGTGTCCTCAGCACAACGGGGAGATGTGAAACTTTACCCAGAAAAACTGCTCAAACTGGCTGCCAGGGGCAGGAAGGAACAGGCAAGAGGTGAGGGAAGGGACAACGGGCTGAGAAGACAGAGCTTCTCAACAATGACGTGGCTGCTGGCCATGCAAGTGCTGTGCGGTCACTGCAGAGGGACTTGGTTCACATCGAAAGAGCCAGGGTTTCACCCCTTGCCCCCAGGGCCATGCTCTGCTTGTCAGGCCAGGCAGGACAACCCACCCCTGACTCCTGAGAAACATCAGCTCAGCATCTCCTGACAGACCCCAGCACTTGGCCAAGGGCACGAGAAGATTTCAAAGGTCACCAATGGTTTATTTTTTCCACAGAGGAAACAGGGAGGGTGTTTTTCCACTGCAAATCCCAGCAGTTGTCTGCTCCCAGCTCCCATCCCTGCGTGGATCATTCCCAGCTGCTTCCGCTTGGAGCTCGGCGTGTGAATTTTTTAATCAATGTGAAGTCTCTAAAACGGCAATCATCACTTTCAGACAAAAACAGGCCAAGTTTTCCACTCAAGGTTTGTAAACTTTCTTCCAAACTCTTTTTGTCCCAGCACAGGGAAGCACAGATACCTGAGGAAACCATGGAGGTTGTTTAAGGGTGGAATTCATCCCTCCTCTCCCAGCCAGCCCCACTTCTGCATATTAATCTCCAGTTCAAACCATCCGATGATGGGCAAGAAGCCTGATGCAGGGTCCCCAGCTTTCAGCTGAAGCAGGTGAGAGCACGACCCAGGACGAGGGAGTCCTGAGGGACCACTGCCCTACTCCCACGGTGGCCTGGCTTCTCCTGCCACCCTGCTCTGGGATCCCGGTCCCCACATGGCTCAGTCCCATCGCATGCTCTCCCTCCTGCCCTATCTGCTGTGGGTGCCAATGGACTCCCTGGCACTACCCGCCCCCTATGTCATGGCAGGGAGATGGGACTCAGCACAGGCACAGTGGAAAGCTGAGCACCCATAGGCCCCGTCCCAGCAAGGGCCTGCCAAGCCCATCCTCATGGCATCGCCCTGCCCCAGCAGCGCAGGACACGGAGGAGGGAGGAATGGGCCCCTCCACGCTTCCAGGGCAAGACAAGGCTCAGGGAGGAGCAGAAAGCCCCTCTGTCTCCCAACTTGCAGCTGTGCTGGGAAGGCTCCAGTTCCCCACAAGGGGCTGGGTGCAGGTCCAGGAGTTGCCCCATGGAAGACAGGGCTGGCAGGGAAGGCAGTGACCCCAGGGGCACAGCCCTGCTGCAGCTGAGCCCCACAGATGTGCCCAGCCCCAGCACAGGCTGGGGGGGGCTGTGCTGGCACTGCCACGCTGCTGGGCACGGCCACAACGGCCGCATTCAGCAGCCAATGGGGCACTGGTACCATGTCCCTGCGGGCAGTGCTGCTGCTGGGGGGGCTCTGTTCACCCTGGAGCCCAGCAGAGCAGCCAGGGGGCACCCGGGGCAACCTCAGTTGGGATCAGCAGCACCCAGCACCCAGGGCTTGAGCCAGCACACTGCACCACAACCTGGGCACCTGCACCTGGGGCCACTGCTGGTCCAGCCACGGGAGAAGGCCAGTGAGTCTGGAGTGACTGCCAGCTCCTCAACCCTCTGCCAGGCAGGGGGTGCTTAGCACGCCAGGGCACCTGCAGGACTCCACAGGGACCCGAGCAGCACTCGCAGTGATGCAGCCACTGACCTGTGCCATCTCTGGCTCCCACCCCGTGGAGCTGGATTTTACCCCTGAACTTTTCCTATAGCGCTTGAAAGCTTCAAAGGCAGAAGATGTTCATTATGGGAGCATCTCTGTGCCTTAAGCAGGAGATAGCCCTGACTTAAAGAAGAAAGCACACTTTCAGATGGCGAGAAGCCCGTCACGCAAAGCACTTGCCATCACACAACACTTTCTGGCTGCAAAGCTCAGCTTCTGCTCCCCCACCGTGCAGAACAGCCCCCCAGAAGACCCCCACGTGTCGGGACATAGGTTGAGAAAGGACACGGGTGCCAGCATGCTGACAAAGGGATGATTTACCTGACATCTGCCATCAAAAACCTTCAGAAGATGTTTAGACCACAGCTGTGGCAAACTTGATGGAGACCAGTGGAAGTGTCCCAGATCATCTAATTCATTTGTAAGTATCACCCAGAGCAGGACCTAATCCTGTTGGGCAGGCAGCCTCCCTGGGCCCCCCCAGTCCTTCCCAGCACCTCGCCCTGCTCACACCTCTTCCCTTGGGAGCGAAGCCAGAGGCTGCCAGAGGCAGGGGGGGGGGGGCCCCACCCCCTTTTCCCTGTACAGGGCACCAGCCAAAGGACTCCTTCACGCCACGTGCCAAGCACAACCCTGGTTTTCAGTGAGGGCTGGCTCGCTGCTGCTGTGGCAGGACCCAAAATGGGCTGGGGGATGTTCTCCTCTGGGGAAATGGCTGGAGCCAGTGGGAGCTCCAAAACAGGCACATGAAAGCGGCGATGGCAAAGCAAGGCTTAGCAGGATCAGGTCGAGAGAGGTTCTCCTCCCCCTCTACTCTGCCCTGGTGAGATCGCATCTGGAATATTGTGTCCAGTTCTGGGCCCCTCAGTTCAAGAAGGACAGGGAACTGCTGGAGAGAGCCCAGCGTAGGGCTACAAAGAAGATCAAGGGAGTGGAGCATCTCCCTTATGAGGAATGGCTGAGGGAGCTGGGTCTCTTTAGTTTGCAGAAGAGGAGACTGAGGGGAGACCTCATTCATGTTTATAAATATTTAAAGGGTGAGTGTCACGAGGATGGAGCCAGGCTCTTCTCGGTGACAAACGATAGGACAAGGGGTAATGGGCACAAACTGGAACACAGGAGGTTCCACTTAAATTTGAGAAGAAACTTCTTCTCAGTGAGGGTGACAGAGCACTGGAACAAGCTGCCCAGAGAGG
>NW_010159334.1:11165-12065 GCF_000695765.1 Mesitornis unicolor
CTGTGCAACCTCATCTAGGTGTTCCTGCTCCGGCAGGGGGATTGGACTGGATGAGCTTTTGAGGTCCCTTCCAATCCCTAACGTTCTGTGATTCTGTGATCAGAGGTAGAGCTGCTTGTCAAGCCTATAATCTCCTCCCATCATTTCCCTGCCTGCTCCTCCTTCCCTTGGTGTTTTCCTCTTCTTCCCCTTCAAGCTGGAGTGTGGATTTACGGCTTTCCCAGACACTCTGCCCCCGCACTTCCCCAGCACATCCTGGCTCCGACCTTCACAGAGCTCCCCTCCCAGAGCCTTGCCTTCCCTACAGCCTCCAAATGGGGTTTTATCCCATCCCGTTCTCTTCTTCCCCTGCCCATTCACTCCCTGGGCTGGTTTTCAAGGCTGAGCATCCCTCTTTGCTCCTGGGCTCTGCTTTCCCCTCCTCGCTCCCTGACGAGGACACTGCCCATCCATGGCGCTTCCCTTCTGAAGCATCACAGACATGGGCAGGCACCAGTCTCTGTGCAAAGCCCCACACTGAGTCTCCCAACACGGGCTTCACAGGCTCCAGTGCAACTGGGGTGCACGGAGCTGGGTACCAACCCAGTGCCCTCCTCTCTCGCCACTGCGTCTGGGAGCTGCTGAGGGCCCTGTGGCCCGTGAGGCCGATCCTGGCTGCAAAGCCCCCTGCAACGCTGCAGGACAGGCAGCACAGGGAGCACCCTGCAGGGTGCAGGGAGGACAGGAACCTGCCAACCCCCACGACAACGGAGGAGCTCACCAAGGCTGCAGCACCCAGCATCTCTGCCATGGGGCAGAGGCGGGGTGGCAGGGGACAGGCAGGATGGGGGGCACAGGCAGCACAGGCAGGATGGGGGCTCAGGAAGGAGGGCACAGGCAGGACTGGGGAGGCACAGGCAG
>NW_010159335.1:0-225 GCF_000695765.1 Mesitornis unicolor
CTAAGCCCTTTCTGGTATGAGTTATTGTCAACCTTTTGCAATACAGGAGCCAGGCTGTGGGCAGCTCCAGAGAATGAATGTGGGGAAACCTTGGCTTCCCAGGGATTGAAGAAACCCTCGGTGGAAATCTTTGTGGGGCTAAAAGTTGGCTTTATAGAAAAGACAAGAGCCAGCATGAGTCTTCAGTCCTAGCATCTTTGGTGTGGGAGAAGAGCTTGACCGTTT
>NW_010159336.1:0-9451 GCF_000695765.1 Mesitornis unicolor
ATCACATCCCCCACAAGACCTTCTCTGTTTGAGAACAGCAGGTTCAGCAAGGCACCTTCCGTTGTTGGTTCCTTCAACAGCTGTGTCAGGAACACACACTCCAGGAACCTCTAGGACTGTTCCCTCTCTGCTGTGTTCTATTTCCAGCAGATATCTGGGAAGTTGAAGTCCCCTACAAGTACAAGGGGAAGTAATCACAAAGCTTTTCCCTGCTGCCTTTGGAATATTTTGTCTATTTCTTCATCCTGGTTAGGTGGTCTATAACAAACTCCCACCATGATATCTAACTTGTTGGCCTTCCCCTTGATTCTCACCCATAGGCACTCAACCCTGTTGTCAATATCGCTAGTCTCTAGGCAGTCATAGCATTCCCTAACATACGTGGCCACCCCACCACCTTTCCGTCCTTGCCTATCCCTTCTGAAAAGCTTATGCCCATCAATGGCAGCACTCCAGTTGTGTGATTCATTCCACCATGTTTCCGTTATAGCTACTACATTGTAGTTATTCCAATGCACAATAGCTTCTAGTTCCTCCTGCTTATTGCCCATGCTTATCTTTCTACTCAAAATCCCAGCCGAACCTTTCATATCTTCTAGCACTTGTTTACTTACCATTAATTTCTATTGCCATAATTCTTTATCATAGTCTACCTGGTGAACTGTGTTTATTAAACTGTCAGTTCGGGGTGAGGCAGTTCAAGGAGGAGGGAAATAGTCTTCAAACTGAAAGTGCAGTCAGAAGTATAAATGGCGGAGATGTTAAAAAGTAGCCTTGTCATTAAAAGTGGCAGCAAGGTACTGAAAAGAGGTCTATCCAGACTACATGTTGGTGAAACTCATGCTGATGGAAAAAATTGAAATGGATAGCATCTGTCATATACGCTGTTTCAAAGGACCTTTGCAGTTTGCAGCATTTGGAGAAACAATCGATTTTCAAGAATGCTCCCGTGGTTCATCCCTAATTTTGCTGCACTTGACCATGAAGATTTGCATTTGTCCCATGCACAGGACCCAGAAAGAATAACAAACAAAAAAAAAACCCACACAAACATTCTTGGTTTTATTTTCTTGCTTTAACACTACATTAACTTATCAGCTTGGAAACACAGAGTTTACCCCCAGCCAATTCCCATCTGGTTCCTCAACAGCTTTTTTTGCAAACAGTAAATCCGTTATTATTGCTCAGGTTGTTTGGCTTTTTTTTTTCCTATTGTCAATCATTTCTACTATTCTTAAGTGAAATGTTCCAGCTGAGAAACAACTCCCAGTAGGCAATTACTGCCCAGGCATGACCTCAGAACTGAGTGCTGTCATTATTAAAGAGATGCAAACACTGACGTTTTCTGGCACCAGTATTTCAGAAGGAAACATGCCTTGTATATGGGACTGTGGCAAAGATCACATAAAAGTCAATATGGGAACAAGTACTTTAAAAGCTAATAACAGTTCGATTTCTGCCTGAAGGTTCTCAGTCATTCTCAGATGTCAGAAACTTCATCATCTGCTTCACTGTAATTACACATGATTTTTCTGGAATGCAAATATTTTGGCTGTGGTCAGAGCAAACTCAACGGCAATATCAAGCCATTTTAGTAAAATATCTACTATATTTTTAAAGCCAAGGGATGCTTCCTGTTTCAGTTTGATCCTGGCAGAAAAGGGGAACATGATGTTACAGTTCGGCTTTCCCCTTACTGAACCAAGACTGATAAACACATTAAGGTGTCAGTAGTGCTATCTGTCTGAAAAAAATATTCAAAAACCAGTGCTGACAGACAAATTTGCAAGTCTGTTACCCAGATATTAAATAGTCTGTATAGCATAGGAAAGTCTTGTCACAAAGATCTTTACTTGCTGTTCAGTCAGTTCAGCTTCTTCCTCCTCCAGCTGTTCATCAGAAATTGAAACTGTGGCTATCAAAACAAGGAAGACGTCTCAAGGCAAACTGGCCAGGTTTATGATCAAAGGCTAATGAAACGGTTAGTAATCTGTGCTGAGGACAGCTGGAAAGTTCACCCTGGAAACAAAACTGTGACCAGCTTGAATGTACAAGCTATCTTTTTGCTAACGTGGAATGTTAAAAACACAGGACAAAGAAATTTGGAAAGGTGGAAAGAAGTGTTTGTGTCCAGACTTCACTGCATTCACTTTTCCTTCTCATGCATACTAATGGACCTCTGTTAGCCTTTAAGTAATAATAGCATGAATGTTTACTACCAGATGAAACAAAGGGTCAGGACAGAATGAGTAACAAGTAGAAAAATATTTTCTAAAACACTACTGTACAAAATTAGTTTCACTGATTTAAATCACACTTTAACATTTTACTAAAACCTAAAAGCTGCTGTGACCTGTTTGCTACCTATGTGCTGTACTAAGACCAGACAGCTGATGAAAAACCTACTCTCTATACTTAAAAGACAACTTTTGCTGATTTTATTCCTTACTGGTTTGACCCAGCTCAGTTCTCATCATTTTTCTCACAGACTTTTTATTTAACCACAAACACCTTTTTCTGTTGTGCTGCTGCCCATCTGCAGAGGAATGACATTCCTCCTCCCTGAGAGCAGAGATGAAGAGACTACACTAGGTGCTGTCTTGGCAGATTGATTGTCTTTCACTGCTTTTTTCTTTCCATTTCTCTGTGTATTCATGGCAATGCCACGATGCCAGAGCTGAAAGTGAACACCATCTCACATTCAACTTTCCGATTCTCACAGGACTCAACAGCTTCCTAGAAAACTTACACTGATTAACATCTGTCAGTTACTGATCATCATATCCCTTAAAATAGAAGGCTTGCTCTTAACACTAATGTCAAAAAGATGACTTAAAATAAAGTAGAAAACTAAAAATTGTTATCATGCTCAATTTTATTTTATTCAATACAAGGACTAAATCCAAGCTAACAATTATGTTGCTGTGGCTAAATATGATGTTATTTTGACCAAAAAAAAAGACTCTCTGGAGGCAGAAAATTAATGAAAAATTTTAAAAGAACATAAAAAGTATAAAAATATAAATATGGGAAGGGTTCAAAGAGTGTGTTATGGTTTAAGGGTTACCAGCCTGAAAGGGAAGGACAGGTGGTGTCTGTAGGACCCTGGAGGGTCAGAGATCAGTACTGTTCCCTCCTCTTTCCGGCCACAGTCTATAAAAAACCGAGGTTGTCGCGGGCTTTTCCTGGCTTTCCTGGGCTGCTTCCTGTCGCATCTCGGGACGGCTGGGCCTAGCTCCACGTGCTCGGCAGCATCCACCACCATCCGCTCCTGGCACCACTGCGGTCCCTGGTGATGAGTCACAGCAGTCGCAGCGGCCACGAGGCACTGCTTGGACATTTCCACTCGTGACTACTGGGATTGGGTTTTGTACATAATTATCCTTTGTCCCTTATTAATTCCCTTTTCCTTTCCCCTGTTGTTTTCATTAAACTTGTTACAGTCTTAACTCCCAACCTTGTGCGGAGCATTTTTTTTTTTATTATTCTCTCTCTATTTCCTTTTTCTTAATCCTCCCCCTGGGAGGGGTAGGGGCAATAGAGACAAAATCCTGCTCTCTCTCTCTCTGACCCTTAAACGGAGACAGAGTGCTGAGAGCAACTTGAATTTGCCTGTAGAATGAGGCAACAAGGGAAAAGGTTCAACTAAACTGCAAAAGAAACAAGGGAACATGAAGGATGTATATAACAAAATGATAAAGAGAAAGCATTTGTGAAACCTTCCTATCATTTAGTATACTAGAAAAATAACCCTTTACTTACATCAGAGAGCAAAGATAGTAGTTACATTGGTTTCAGGGATGTGACATGAATAAGTGTTTATCTCTTTATATATGCTTTATTTTTCAGACTTTTCACTTGATAGTTGATTGTTTTTATAAAGGGTGAAGAAAGAGCAATGCTATGAATTTTATAGTATTTAGAATGACAATGAAACCAACAAATTCCTAATCTACCATATAACGCCTTTGCTCTGGTAAACTTTCATTCCTGTTAAAATATATCTAATTTAAGAAATGCTAGAGAAATTAATTTGGCTGATGCCTTTTAATGTATGAATGCATCACTTGCTTTAATATTTCTAACATAACTTCTGAAAACAATTTTTTTAGTATCACATGCTTGTCCTTCTGGGACAATTCCACTTTACTTTAATTCTATGTATGTGTAATTTATTCTTTTCTTTACCATCATCATCACATAGGGCCCAGCCATAGACAGCAAACCTAGCCAACCAGCCTTTCGGTAGAAGCAAGGTAGATAGATAGGATTAATCAACACATAGAAGTCTCTTCAGCACAAAAATCAGAAACTACTTTTTTCTGTATTGGCTGAGTCCTGACAGATCACTCAGAATTACTTTTTTAGTCTGAAAGAGACATGCGGACAAAATCACACTTCTGCCAAATTAGTCAAAAAGAACATAGGGTGGAATCAGTTTTATACCTGAGTCAGGAGGATCCATGACACATGGTCCACATATACTTCCATGGAGTTAAACTGGTATAGAATTTAAATAAATTTGGACCAGCAAAACAAGCTTTTATCAGATTAATACCTGTTTGCCATGGTACTCGTGTTTCTTATTCACTACTGTAAGGTTCAAAGTCAGATTTATAGTATTGTCAAGCCACAACAAAATTCAGGTTAGTCAGCGTGTACACTTCCTGAGAATGAAACATTTTCATATTTGCAGCTTTTGCGCTCTTCCACACTTTATGGATTTCTCTATCTCTGTTCCATTACAAAATTTTATTAAGCTTTACATGTCCAAACAAGGTCAACAATAGTAGAGTAGCCATTCAATAGTTAAAGGTTGTGATTAGGTTAGGTTATAAGTGCCTAACAAGTTCCTTTCACCAAATTGTTGGATAGTGGGGCTTTCATTACACTTTAGAAACCCTCTAGTGTAACGTAATTGCTGTAGATTCTGAGGTGGAAAGAAACTTGTATAAACATTTAACTGACTTCCAAAGCTGGCTTGCTTCCTCAGTTGGTGTCTTCTGCAGCTACATGTGTTATACACTTCTCTGGTGAACAAACTTCATTAAGTTCCAGATCTCATACTTCATCTACTGTATTACATGCGTTAACAGTTCCATAATGCGCTGCATATTTTATCTGGCAATGTTTTAAGTTTAGATTATGTTACACACTAAAAATCCTGCAAGTCAGAATGAAACTTTATAAAACTCACTCAAGATTTTGTACTACTCAAATGTCCCTCAAATGAAGGACATCAGCTGTTCAAATTATATGGACATCTTTGAAAATTACTTTTCTTTAATATGCTTACTTACTGCTCAGAAAGACTTTTATATAGATTTGTGTTTTCAGCACTGTCTGGAATAGGAGATTGCATTTCTTTAGGAGTGACATCTGAGCGTTTGCCATTTCCTACAGTTCTGTGAGATCCAGGGACATAGACTAGGGAGGCATTTACTTTGTTTATTATGTAGCAGGAAATAGAAAAGGGAAAGTAAATTAACACTTTATTAAAATGCCACTTAAAGCTATACATGAGGTCCCCCACATATAAAAAATAACAAGTGTCTCACCAGAACAAGCTTCCTGGCCCCTATCACTATTCTTCCAAGGAAACCTCTCAGAAATGAGGTCTTATGAGTTGCTCTGAATTTCTCCTTTTCTTTGACATGTTTTTACAGCCTTTCCATAATAAGAAGGGAAAACGTAGTCAGTGTCAAGCCACTCTTTGTAAATTTGGACCTGTCCTGGCCATGCTGCATAAGTCATCTCCTGAAGCATGCTCACTTCCACTTTTGCATGACCAAATGTGTGCCCAGTTGTGTGGTTAGAGTATGTGTGTTCATATCTGTGTCTCTCTGCATGTATCATCCCTGCACAGCACCATGTATCTTTAGCAACTTCATCTTTTGATAAGATAGCAGCTACACTATGAATGCCTCCACTGTGGCAGTATAACTTTCTCAAGCTAACAAGAGACATACCACTGATTAAAAGGGGATGGTTTGATTTGCTCAAAATTCATGACTGGAACTCTATACGTACAGTGCAGCTTTTGGACCTGAACATACAGACTATTTTAATCTATATATAAATCAAATACAGAACTACAGTTTTCTGCAAATTAAAAAGCTTGCTTCTTGAAATCAGAGGGAGTTTTATCTTTGTTTTTAATGACTATTTGGAATGAAATCTTGGCCCAAAGTGTTTTGTTACAGGCTTAAACACATGCTTAAGTATTTTGTTGAGTCAAAGCCATGCATTAGGTACACAATGAATGTTTTAAGACACAGTTAATATGGTTTTACTGATCAGCTTATACACAAATAAAATAAAATTTAGCACTACTCATTTTAATCCTTTAATGGCTAAATCTTTATGAAAGGTATAAAGACATTAACAGGAAGGTTTCACAACAACATGAGATTTAAATTTTAAAAAGTCAGACATTAAACACCAACTGATTTATGTGGTGGCCCTGTGCATACACCTAATTACCCTGACTCCTTTTTTAAGAACATTTATGTGTTAAGTTTTAGCTATTAGATATCTAAAGTTATTAAACATTATGAAAATGAACCGTATACTTAAGCTAAATGTTAAGGGACAGATCTATGCAGCTTGATTGTTGCACATTATATTATAATGTTATTTCTAAAAGCAACACAGTTAGAACAAAATATGTAAATGTATCTAATTGTTAGTATATTAAGTTGCTTCACAGCTAAAATATAAGTAAGAGAAAATAAAGTGGCTCAACATTTACATGAACATTAAGGGGACACACACAGATGACCTCAGGGGGAGAAGAAACACTTTGTTTAGTCTAGGCATTTGGTTTCCAAACAAATTTCAACTTGCCTATAATAGCTTTTTTTCCTGGTATTTGTAAAGAGCAGCAAAAGAGAAATACCAGTTCATAGCCCTACAAACTTTGCCTTACAACTTTTAAAATTGATTGAAATCTTCTGGGAAACTCATGAAGTATCTAACCATTAAATTATCCAGACAGCAAATACCTGACCTCCCAGTTTGTTAACTAATTAGCAGGTCAAATCAACTGTCAGAATTAAGAATATTTAATGCTCAAGAGTGCAAATCAGCATTGTCCATACTACTGATAATAATCTCCTTATGTAATACCTACCTCAATATTTCACCAGTAGTGGTTGAACAGCGTCATTTATGTATCGACTGTTTTAGAAAACATGCCCTAACATGTCCCAAGGCACATATACAAAATGCGATAACCTGCACAGAAATAATGCCCTACAGTATAATAATATACATGCGTAGGATAAAATGTATGGTATGTAAAAATCATTCACATAGTAAAATATATACTGATTCAGACATTTTATTCACATATGGGTTTATATACTAGAGATCTACTCACCTAATGCTACTAAGAATTCAGAATACACTCTTTAGGGAACATCTAAAGACAGCAGATCCTAATCAGACAGATCAACTGAAAAAAAAGTTCTCTCCCACTTCTGTTTTCCATGCATGCTTGCCAGGAAGTTATGTGACACACTAGCAGGGAATACTCCACAGGGCCTAATGTTTTGCCTATGCAGTTATATGATATGCACGAAATGATCAGTGGAAACATTTTTCCACACAGAAAGGTCTTGCTGTTTGCCATTTTTTATTTCTTATACCATTCCTTATCTTCACTGTTTTCTTGACTTAATGGCTTAGAAATTTTGTATTGCTCAATTCAGTAGTATGCATCTTACTACAATGAGATCCAATGGAATTATTTTATTTTCATAATAAAAAAAAAGCCTTAAATACTCTTGACATCACTCACTACACTTACTGATACAATTTTAAATCACAACTCTATTTTCCTTAATGGTCAGAAGGTAAAGAATGTTTCCCATTTTTTACAGTTATATTTTCCAGTAATGCAAAAGGAAAAAAAATGCTTAATATTGTAAATATCAAAGGAAAATTTGCATTTCTGGAAAAATATATTTAGAATCACTATAAAGGGAAAATTGAGATTGCAACACTCAATTTTCACTCCACAGTAGCATTTCAGGGTCAGGCATCCTAGCAGTACTGACTGAGTAGTTAAAATTAAAAACATCACTTTCATCTATCATGGATTTTGTTGCCACTTTCACAGTAGAAGCTTAAGGCACCAAGACAAGTTACCGTACCATCACTGCAAGATTATAAAGTTTCATTTCTAACATATATCAACCATAAAACAATATAAATGGAGTTAAGACCACACTTATTACTAACTGGATGCCTTTCTAGGCTTTCTACTAATCATACGATTACATTTCCATTTTACCCAGTGAGTTATGGCCCATGCCCTCTCCTCTCAACACTGTAGGTGTTACCTCAGAAAACTCAGTCATGTTTCTTGGTATCTCAGTTTTTTTAAACATTTCTCACTAAATTCTGTATATTTTGGAATGTCATGTCAAACTCTTCTTTGGACAGATAAATGAGAGTATGAGATAAAGATCCATGTCACAAAAGCTACTTCAATTCTATTTAAATTTCAAAAGGCATTTTCACAGAAGCCCTTAGATTTTCCACCTATTTTTCAGAAGAATTACGCCGTTTCTCTTCTTATGTTTTCCTTTATTGACTTTAATTGTAGCATTTGAAAATAAAGAAAGCATAAGTTAAAAATATTTAATTTTAAGGATACAGAAGTTCAATTCTGAATGGACAGTTGGCTCAGTATTATAAGCATACTTGGAATCTATGCCATTCAACCTTTATGTGCTTTATACATTAAAATGTTCCTTGGAGAAAATCTGAAATCCGTCTTTATTTTAGTCTTAACAAATACAGAGATGTTAATTTTGGGCTCTACTGACAAAGGGTTGTACTTATTGTGTAGGACAATGGGAGAATAATGTATTTCGTGCAAAGTTTTCAAATTCATCATAGCCCAGCTGCTAATCTTCTACTAAAGAGGTATTTCATTCTTCCTATACATCTCTAGATTGATTCTTCTGTTTTGGTACAGCATAAGTACAGCATAAGATTGTTGTTATTATTATTACAGACAGCAATTTCAAGTGACCTACCTTTCAACTGGCACTTCATTTCACACCTTGGTAGAATGGGGCTTGTAGATCCTTTGAATTTTCTGAAGGTATGGGTCCCACCAGGATTAGCTGTGAGACTAGGGGGATCAAGAGTGATCAGAGCTTTTAGCGTAAATGATGACCTAACAGAAGTAAACATCTAGTGCTTTCCAGAGTAAATAATGCTTAGGGGCAATATGGAGTGTCTGCTGATACACTGAATTTCAAATGGTCTCCAGATTGTGCTAGTATACCAGTCCGAGTGAAGAGTATTGACTCTGACCTTTTCAGCGTGATGGTAATGTTTTGGAGACCTGTCTTATAACAAATGAGAAAAAAGTCAATACTTGGATGACTCCATTTGAGAACAGTTAGGATGCTAGCCTCGAGAAACCAAGAGAGCG
>NW_010159336.1:9482-10467 GCF_000695765.1 Mesitornis unicolor
GAATGGTACTGTCTGAAGTCTCAATAGCATTGAATGAACTGAGCACCCTTTTTTTAGCAACGAGGTTAGGAAGTTGAGTCTGTAGAGTCTCCAGCAACCACAGGAGGATTTCAGTGGGATTCAAAAATCTATCCCTTTGTCAGTCTTCTGTTTGGAGAGTGTATATGATAAAGGCTGTGGGGTACTCTGACTGAAGTGAACAAGACCTTATAAATTCCATACAAAATAATTGACTAATGCAGGGCTTAAAAATTGCAAAAAATTAAATCTGTAATCTATTTTTTATTTCATTAAGTCAACCAAACCATATATTTATTTGAAAAAAAAATTAAAATCACATTGGGGAAAAGAAAAAATAAAAATAAAAGAAGGGAAAACATTGGTTTCAAAAACATTGTTTTTCTGCCAATTACATATTTTAAGTATTAAATGAAAACAAATGAACCCGAAAAGCCAGCAATTCCATGCTAGAAATCCTTTCCCATTTCAATTACCTGATTCCTCAGTTCATGACGTATTTTCCTTTCTCTAGTTTCCATAGTTTTTTTCTCACCACAAACAAAGTCTTACTTCTCAATGTGAAAACATACATTCACACAGGAAAATTGCATCCTTACGTAAAACAAAATCATCATAATTATCCAACAACTTTTTAAGATACATTTTCAGATACATATAATGAAAGCCAAACCTCAAAAGGGGCAAGAACAAGCCCAGCTTCTTTCATTTTCTGGTCACCTTTGAAAGGCAACTTCCTCCATACAGGTGGCTAGATGCCCTCAACATATTGCGTTCGTTATCTTTGATATGCTTAGCACAGACTCCTGTGGAGACATTTTCTTAATTGTGAGTCAGAGAAGCTCTTGGAATCCCGACTGTCTCTTTTACTTTATCTAATGTGACAGGCTCATTTGTCCTAAATACTTCACTTTGCAACCCTCAGAGTCATCCTCTAGCAGTATCCTATAACATGTGTCACTCTTTC
>NW_010159336.1:10498-24945 GCF_000695765.1 Mesitornis unicolor
CCCTACTAATATCCAATTAGGCAGTCATCCATCTTTTGCTATTACCTTCTTTAATCAGAAAGTTATATGCAGAGATGGAAAAGATCTATTCTACCCATCTCCCTGTCAATGCAGATTTATTCCCTAGTGTATATTTTCTAGAATTATGTTTATTTAACTTCGATTACTACAGATTTTCAAAATAAAGTTTGAGCCAAATAATATGAACAGCTTGGATTACACCATTTGGGAGTTATATGATCAGTAACCAATGCCAAGAGAATCAATAGACAGGAAATGACATTTAAAATGTGAGAAGGGAAATAAATGTGTCTGTTGCTCTACACGAAATACAGTTCATAGGACTAAATGTTAATTAAACAGATTCCAGTGGAATTTTAATGGATCTTTAGAAAAATTGGATCTACATACTCTTGGCAACCAAGTGGAAGTCAAAACGGGTCTGGTCATCAATGGCCAGAAGTTTCACATTATCTGTAAATTTGAACCACTAAATATTTGACCCTTTAAAAAAAAATAAAGAATCAATGACAGTGTGAAATAGCTGAACATTTCAACAAAAGAACCCAGCCTTGTCCAGGGAAAGTACACAGGCCCAACCTTGACCTGCCTAGTGAGTGTGATCAAATCCAGAAGCCTGTTCAGTGTCTGAGTGGACAGTGGAGACTCCGACTAATGTCAGTTAGTGCCAGGTACAATAGGAGTTATTGTAATGTAGTCACTTGCCCAGAAGGATTTGGGCTGAGACCGCCAAACTTACTTCATGTGAGTCACTGAGCTATTGTCAGATGACAACATTAGGTCATGGCTGGCTCGCAGTGACAGTTCTTCATGCTCTCCTGGGCTTGTATTCTTGTTCCATCCCTGCTCTATCCTCTCTCATGTTCTGTGTGCAAAGCATATATCACTGCATGTAAGCAAACAAAAGTGGGAGAAGCAGCAGGAAACTGGGTCAAACATCTCATATCAGGGGACACCAACAGCACTGTCAATGCCATCTCTATCACTGCAAAGCAGGTCACAGTTCATTAGAAGTGAGAAGAATGGCTTGTTCAGATAAATTAAAGGGAGTAATGGGAGAAATTAATAAACAAATAGAGGACAATGACACAGACAGGTCTTCAGCTTTCTACATACCCTAGCACAAAGATGTAACTACACCAGAACAGACAGTCACTGGATGCACTGCAGACATTACATACTTGGATTTAGTATTAATTCAGCCTGTAAATTAACATGCAAGTTGATGGCATTTCCACTTACACTTGCCTATAGAAATAAAAGACCTAATTAAATAATAAAAATTGATATACTAGAAGTTTAATTAAAAGATCATAGTCACTCCAACACTTTCCACTTAGCTTTTTTATAGAAACAATGAAATAAATATGACATAAACCCCTTAAAGAGAAACATAATTTTCTGCTGATGAATATCAGCAGCTTCACACACTGTCTTCATTTATAATAAGGTCAAGTTGCAACAAACTGATGAAAAAGACTTCTTACGAAGGGCAGTAGATAAAACCAGTGGCCCATGTGTGAGGAATAGTCTCTCTCCTAACCCTCAATCTCAAGTGAGTAACTCTACACTAGTAAGCTAAATAACTTGGGGCAATGTTCCCAAGCACTGGGATAGTGTTGGCTAAATTGTTAGCACAGACACTGAGACGGTTTTGTTGCAGGCCAATGATCCTCTCTCTTGACCAGCATAGGCAGCATTATGGACTTAGAATGAGTGAGCAACCTATCTGGGAGACCAGAAAAGTTAGTGTGAATATGGGCTGGTCCTTTCAAGTTGGCTTCTGAAAACAGTCCCAGACATATTTAATTTACTGCCCAGATTTGGCATCTGGTTGCACAATTCACCCCAGAAAAGGAGAAAGGAAGAGCGAAAGTCCCTACTCTTTGTTTTCCCTGTGTCTGCACTAAGAATTTATATGGTTAGCAGATATATTGCCATACAGGTACTAGTACCACAGTTTTCCTGTGCAGACTGACCACATAGTGAGTCACTGTGTGCAGAAAAAACACACTATGAGGAGGATAGGCATCACTGTTTCTACTTCACTGTTTCTACTTCACTGTTTAACTTTCTGCCACTGGGGACCATTTTTGCTGTGAACTGCAAGATGCCATTGTGACTTCTAAGAGATTATGATAATTTGAGGGTGAATTATTATTGTTTTATTCAATAATTCAGTATCTCTTCACCATGTCTTCAGGGCTAGCTTCTTCCTCCCTACCAGATTTGAGGCTGCTGGCATGGTTTGTCGCTGGTGAAGAGATAGCACATTTAGTTATCACGAATGTGAATACCATGATAGCATAGAAAAATGAGAGTAATAGGATGACAGAGAGCAAATAGGAAATGATGGGTGCTGAGGGCATTCACTGACCATCTGTATATAGCAGAATGGTCATTCTGGGCTGAGGAAATTACAATTAAATCTGAATTATGATGCAAAGCTGAGATGACTTACTGACTTCAGACAGAGAAGGCCACTTTTTTGGTATTGCATGATAAGCTTGCCACATTCCTATAGAAGTGCCACACTAAAATCAGAACTACTTTGAAGCAAATAAACTCAGAGAGTTTCATCTGTGGGGTCCATAAAAGTAAGAGTTATCCTGGTTAATTTTTAAGCTGCATGTATTATTTCCTCTCTTATGTAAAACCATTAAGTGGGTCCTCCAAAACACTACCCTTTTAATACTTTTCTGAATGGAATTATTTAACAGGCTGCCCCTATTCTGATACTGTTACTTAGTTCAGTTGCCTTTGCCTCTTAGTACCTTTATTGTACAGGAAGTGACACAGAAATTAATGTAGGTAGTCAAAAGACAGTGATGGTGTCTGCACTGGAAGGAATGCAAACAGTGTAGAAGTGAAAAAAGAGGATGAAATAGATTAGAAATGTATGAGAACAGGCATGCCTGTTAATTTTGAGTAGTTAGCTACAAAGGCAGTTGCAAAATAACATCATGGTATGAGTTCATTGAGGACAGCCTTAAGAGTATGTTGACTGACATGTTTTGTGGGGTTTTGGATTCAATTTTAAGTAATTGATAAGATATTGTATGATTTCATGAGAGAAATGTCCTTCTGGGAAGAATGAATAAGTATTCTGTGAAGCAAAGCAAAATATGAACTTCTGAAAAGTTACTACACAGGACATTGCACAACAAGCAACATAAATGCCTCAAAAGAACACAATTCAAATAGATATGTTCCAATACCTGCTGTTGACAGGCCCATCTGTAAGTATTATACCAGTGGCTTTTTTTTCTTCTGAGGCTGAATGGAAGAGCTTCCATGTTAAGTTACACCTGAAACTAAGCTGAGGATGGCAAAGGAGCTGTGCATTGTTATTTGGATTCTGTATTGGCTTCTGGGATATAAATCTTTGCATCTTTTTTTCTACATGATCCTTTTTGCCATCTGCTTTTTCTGGCACAGAAGCTACATGCTGTCTTGAAGCAATTTCTTAAGTTTCTCTTGGTCCCTTTCATTCATTCCCTCCCATGTATCAAGGGTCACAGACTCATAACACTTTTGGGCATTTGATAGACACCTCCTTCCTTCTTTTTTTCCTCTTCTGTCATAAAATTGGTCTTTCAGTCATTATGGAGAGGATGCCTATTACAGATATCACAAATGAGGACAATGGTGAAAATAGGTTAAGAAAGATATTTTTAGTGTTTTATCAAATACAAGAAGATTAGTAAGAAAATTTCTTAATTTTTTTAATAAAAATCTTCCCAGAAATAATGAACTGAAACAGGTGTCATGGTGGCTTTTCTAATAACAGTTTAGAGTCAGCAGGGTGGGTGCAGGGGTAATTTTCTTGGCTTCAGACGATGACAGGAGTTTGTGTAGAATCCTAAACATTAAGTGTAAAGAAAAGAGAATGTAAATAAGAATGAATATTGCTAAGTCTATTCTGGTAAAGACTGATTTTAGCTGATGTGTCTTTTGTGAAGATGTTAAAGGCTCAAAGAAAGCTGCTGACCGACATTGCTAAAGACCTAGAAATGCTACTCACTGAGCTGACTGGTGAGGGTCACGGAAAGATGTCCAACCAATCTACAGAAAAAGAGCAGCCTACAGAGGACATATTTACACGGACACGGCTGGTTCAGGGCAGCCAGGCATACTCCACTTCTGTTTCAGAAGCTGTATTGCAAGGATCGAGGGGCTTTTTGCTCTAATTGACTTTAATGCAGACATACACCAGGGCAGGTTTTCATCCTCTCCTCTCAGAGCAGTGGTTGGTCTGTGCACATCCCAAGTCGATGTGTCCCCAGGAATATACAAGTGTGGTTTAAACTACTTGAAAATATTTTCAAGGTTATGCTGGGAAACAAAAGGATTCCTGTGCCAAGAAAAATCTGAAGCTCTGCAAATAGGGAAGGATGGCCAGGCTGGTCTCATTTTTTTGAGCCAATTCAAAGCTTCACCCTCTGACCCAGCAGCAAACTAGCTCTCTGTCCACCTCAGAATTCAGACACAGCATGCAAATAATTTGTTTTGGACTCTACGGCTGGAAAGATAGGGTGCTTTGGATTGGATATTTACATTGTAGGTTTGCTTTACAATTTTATTCATATAAACCCTGCAGTCCAAATAACTGGTTACTGATTAGCTTGCAAGGAGAATTTTAAATTGTCCATGTATTTTATTTGTATGCTTAGGCATGATTTTCAGTAATGTATTGGTTTATGTTGCTAGAAATTCCAACTGCTTGCACTGCCAAAAGCATGCATTTGGGAATAATTGGGGGTTGCTAGTAATATTATCTTCCTTTTTTTCCCCCCTTCTTTTGCTTCTGATTGCCTATGCAAGTTGTACTTGTAAATTGGCAAGATCCAAATGAGCTTTTATTTACTTCCTGTTGTCAGGCACTGGGAAGGGGAAGCAGAGAGGATACAGTCATGCAAATAACAACTTTATTTCAAGAGCCACCGTGCTTTAATCTGATACCTTAAGTGAGTTATTGCTTTATCCAGGCACATTTTATATGAATCTTGAAGAGCACCTGGGATTTGCAGTATCTTTGATCCTTGTCCAACACTGTTCTGCAGTCTAGGTACATTTCAGACTCTCCTTGCCTCAAGCCATGCAAGATGGCTATTGTCACAAGGTTCTCATGCACATCCTAGCACAGATGGTACAACACCAACAAATATGAGACAATCTCAGATAGTTCATTGGTTTCCTTTGTAGACTGCTGGTACTGCCCCTCTCTGACCTTGCTCCATGTTCTGTAATTTTCCAGATCCTACACTTTTTTTTCAGAACCTCAAGCTGCTTATACTCCCAAAGATTAAAATGCACTTGCCTTGTCCCTTTTCTCCCTTGGCTGAAGTGCATAGTTCCCATAACCTCAGCAGCAGTAAAGTCAGAGCAACACTCACACATGCAAAACTGAACTCATGAGATATCTTCTAACCACACCAAAGATAAGGGTGAGGGCAATGAGATGAGACAAAACAGGAGCTCTATATTCATAGTAGTTCTCTTCTTCAGAAGTTTAAAACTTTGTCTAAAATAATTGCTGTTACTGGTGAAAAAAACGAAGGACTACTGGTAATGGCACATGCTGTGTAACTCCACATAATTCTGCATAAACTCAGCAGCTATAGCTACCGCAATGGCCTATAAAACACACATAAAATATTCCTCTGCACCCAAGAAGAGCTGGACTGCTGAGGTAATTCACCTTTCAAGCAACATTTCCCCATCACAGGTCTCACCCCACTCCTCTATTATTGAGTCTGCTCCAGTTCTTTGAGATACTGCTGCTCCCACATGGTCTTCATGCTCAGTTTTCCGACAGCCTGCAGCTAACAGAGGATGTTTTGTTTATCCAGAGGCACATAATGTTTTTAGCCATCACTAACACTATGGGATTTGCAGACTTGATTCACTCTGGCAGTGGTTTTCATGAACAAATGGTAGGTATGAACAGAAATGAGATGGTAAAATTTAGTGGTAGATCAGGTTGCAACCAGTTAACCAGGAGTAAGTAACTTGATGGAGTGCCTCCCACTATTTCAGCAGGTGACACCAAACTCAGCCCTACTCTGTTTAAATGGGTCACTGTCATAATGGCGTCTATAGTGATAGTGAAAAGATTTAACCAAAATTAAACTGTGTTTTAATAAAGAAAACTAAAATTAGATTAAAACATGGAACTAAGACAGATTTGTTTAAAAAACACAATTTATGTTTTGGGGAATGAGAAAGAGTTTGGGGGTATTTGAGCTTTGCAACAGTATAAGCAGGTATATATATATGCAGGTACCTCTGCATACCTGGATTGCTGGCAATAGGCTGGTTGATATTCTCATAGACACTTATATTTATTCATTACTTTGGTTTTATAGCTATCAGAATTTTATGTGTCTATTTGTGTTATGTTAGTGACCAGTACTCCTCCAGGGCATGTAACCTGTCCTACAGGGATTTCTCCATAATAGGTCAATAAAAATACCCTTATAATTTTTATGGTAATACCATAATTCAAATATTAGATGGTTTAGTAAAGGCGTTCTAAAAGAAAGAAATTGCTCGACAAGCTTATCTACACAGTAGAACCATTATCTCTGGACTCACAGTAGCATTTTTTAAACCTTGTGAGGGAATAAATCTCACAGACTATCAGTAGTGTTTGCCCTATAGCACATATAGCTATCTCTCTGTAGGTTGCATGGTTGTCCTGTCATTTCCCTTGGAGTTTCACAAAACTGTAGTAAACATTTTACAGACATAGAAACTTACAGATCTCTGTTCTACTGAATTTATCAGATGCTGTTTCATGTACATCTAGCATCTCTCTGAACTTCACGGGCTTGCTCAGGAATGTAGAAAGAAGCACAGATGCTTTCATGGCTGTGTGACTAGCCACAAATCCTGCAACTGCATCTAGTCCAGCTGATCTCAGATATCACAGGGAATGCTGCAGTGTCTGGGACTAAAGTCTTAATACCTGTAAACCATGTTTTAATACATTTCAGTATCCTTAAGTGAATTGGGATATTCTGACAGAAAGCCTGCAAAAATTATTAACGAATAATATGAAAAGGACAGTAAGAGTAGGAAGAGAAATATAGACATATGGATTTTTCAGTTCTTTGTCTAATTATTTCTATAGAAGTTATAAACCCCTTTGCTTTCTGTTTTTGGTGTGGGTTGATTTATTTAGAATCACATCAGATTTCCCTTACTCATCTATCAATCTCACATACTTCTCTTCCTTGATTCAAATCTACAGCTATTCAGTGTTTTCAAACATAACCCATACCTAAGATAACACTATGCCTGACTGAGAAGACTGGGTCATATCTGGGTCAGCAAAGAAGTGATTCTACTTTTGAGCAAGCAATTAATCTTATCTTAAATGAAATACCTAAACTATGTTACACCATTAGTATTCGAAAGCACCCATTTTTATATATTACTATTAAGGTATTCTAAAGTGACTAACATGAAAATAGACAACTATACAGTATATCTCTCTGATCACATTAATCCCAGTTACCCAATATTTTTCTGTGGCTATGGTGAATGAAATAGAAAACAGACCTCAAAACTTAATACCAGTTTGTTCCCAATTACAAACAAAAATTTATGAAACAGAAGTAGAAAATCTCTCCTGGGCATTTCAAATGTCTGACTGTATCTTCTAGGCTCGATAACAACAAAGTTGTATGGAATCTTGAGTATTTATTCAGTCAATATTATCTTCCAACCGGTCTACACACTGTTCTTTTTCTATAGAAATGCAGAATCACAGGATCACAGCATAATTCAGGTCTTTAGTTAAACCTCCTGCTCAAAACAAGCTCAACTACGAGGTCAGACCATGTTGCTGAATCATGAATCACATAGACCAAGCTTCTTTAACTGAATCTCCACATCCTTCCTTCCACTTCATAGAAAATAGTACATTATCTTAAAAACAGATAGTTATATGTCAGGAGTTCATTATCTTCATCTTATGAATCTTGAAAAATATGAAATCAAGTTTTTCTTCTATAATCTTGAAAAATACATTTATTTTTTTAATTTTAGATCTTCTTGAAGTCATAGGATTCCAATACCTGAGATTTTGAGAGAATCCCCTTACAGCGTGAGACTAAGGTAGCATCGCTGGAAATGTTAGTTCATTAAATATACCACTACTGCCAATTTCAGTTACGTCTGTCCAGGTAGATCCATTTCAATAAAATTATTTTTAATTGGTCATCTTTCCCCAGGCATTTTTAAGTATCTTTTATGTGCTTCATACTCAGGTGTGTTTATTCTCTCACAAGATGTCTAGTGACACAGCCAGCACTATTAACCACACATGTAAGACTACAATGGGAAAATACCAAGTAATTTATCCACTGCCAAGGATAGGAAAATTACTCTAAGCAAACACTCAATGCATTTCCATTAACAGCCTAAACTGAAACTCCAGTCCTTCCACTCTGCCCACAGTTTGGACCTCTCTGAAAGGCAGAAACTGGAGTCAACATTGACATGTATACACCGCTGTGGGAGGACCCCATATAATCTCTTTAGGGCCTGATTAGTCCCAAATGTTACTGGCAATTGGATAGTGCTGTGGCATTGGTCACTAAAGGCTATAAAAGACACCATACCTGACTCGAAGTTCCTTAGGCACAAACTATGGTACAGCGGAGGAAATCTGGAAGCAAATGCCACTGTGTGCTTCCCCTTGTTGAAGTCTTCCTCTATTAGCTGCCAACAGATGGGAGTCTGGGCCCAACTGAACTTTGATCTAAGTCAATGTTGCTTTTCTACCTCTCACTCCCTGCAAATGCATCAGCTGCATCCTAACATCCTTCCTTATGTATGGTATTTCTGTGGAAGCCTGGCTTTGCAGTGCAGAGGGAAAGGGATTACTAAATTCTCCTCCCACTTCTGCACTGCTGCTCCATGTCCAGTTCTCAGTGAGTCAAAGTGGGAGACAATGTGTGGCAAAAAATACCCTCCAGGAATCCATGTGGAGTTTAATACTTTGTCTGAAAATAAAGGACTCCTTACCCTGAATGTTACAGATCATCCTCTTCACAGCTTCCTTTCACTGAGTGATTACAGTTTAACGGCTATGAGACAGCTACATATAGTGATACTGTTTTTAAGAAAAACCTGTCATATACTGCTCCATCTAATAAAGGCAAGAGATTCTGCAACTCTTCACATCAAAAGATACAGCCTGATGTTTCTTATGAGTCGTGAGTCAATGAATTATGTAGCTTGCTTTCTCTTAAGCATGTAATTTGATCTCCAAGCATGAGCAACAGTTTTTGTGTTTCAATCAGTAAACAATTGCTCTTTAAAAACATTCCAACTGATGTTTATTTGTACAATCTGTCCTTCAGCAGAGCCTTAGTTTGATGAAGTAAAAGATGTAACTCTAATAGCAAAGTGTCTAAAAACTGACAAAACACTACATTTGATCATGTGTGATGAATGCACTAAGGAAGTATGTAGTTTGGAAAGCTGATACAGCATCTCACTGAAATGACTGTGTCTTAAACGTTGCTTCTTTCTGAACTAACCAGTTGCTATCGCTGCAATGAGAATTTTCTAGATTACAGAGATCAGATTCACAACAAAAAACATGAGTAATGCATAGACTGAATGAAAGTAAAATAAAATATTTTTCTTCAGTCTTATGTTAAGAATGGTTACTGTGGATAACTCTTTTCCTTGGGAAGAATGCAATGGGGTCCTTTATTTCATTGGAGATGTCAGACTTGGAAGAGATATCAGTGCTGAGAGCTCTACTGGTGAGCAGGCTGCGTGGGCACTTTTAGAATAAGCAAACAAGATGTTCTTTCTTAATTAGAACAACTCTGTGGCAATTGGGCAGGCTACAATAATAAACCAGAAAATAACCTGGAAGATCAAACTGTAACTGAAAACTTATAACCTTAAAGGTAACAACTGTAGTGCCAGACAGCTTTGGACATCGACTTTTCAGACAAGAAAAAACAAGAGGGTCTCACTCACCCTTCCAGTGGACTAACCCTGTCCATTAACAACACTCAAGATTATCTTTATAACACAGGTATTTAAATATGCAATGGAAATATATTGCATAATTTTTGAAGTAAGAAATTTTTAGAGTAGTGTTCACAGACCTGCCCATTACTTTGCAGAATTCATCCAAACCAAAAGAATATGCTATTGCAGTGTAGCATTTTAGATGCTCTCTGAAGGAAATAGCACCTAAGGATTGCACTGATCAGCAAGGTATCTCAAAGCAAACTATTTAAAAGCACCATCTCCTTCTGCAGATTTAGTTCTTTACGTATAAATCATTGCAAATCCCTGACTTTTGATAAAGGTTAAAAAAGTCTCCCCATGTACATCTTCCATAATGAGAAAAAAACACATGTTTTTGCCAACACTGCTGTTTTTTTCTCCCAGTTCATGCTCATTTCCTGTTACTGACTAAAACTGGAAGGAGTGTGCCTGGTGTTGTGGAAATCTGGCAAGAATGCTTAGTTTGGTAGGTTTTTTTTAATTTTATCTCCTGGCTCGTGTCTTTGTATATAATTATGATAGCTATTCCCAGTGACAGAACAGCGGTATATTTAATACATCTATATCTCGTTCTGGATGTCCACAGTACAGTACATTACCAAGACCCTTATTTTTCATAGCTCCTTTATTGCCACAGTCTTACAGACAAATCACCGCTATAGCCATAGACCTTATGGATACATCTGTGCAATTTTGACAAGTTTCTAAATCAACAACTAGATTCTGATACACAGTGACAAATATTTCATCCTTTAAAAAGTTCCTTTATAGTCAATTGGATAACTCATGAGAAAAAAGTCTCCTTATATAGTGGTCAGAGACCTGTTCATTTTGTTTTCATATGCTGGTACATCTTTATGTTTATTCTTATATCTAATACTGACCTCTTATGCTTTTGATGTGGTCTTTCTCTCACAGTTGTAGTACCTCAATAAAATAATAACGTTTTCTCACTGATTATTAGGGATGGGTTTTCAGGGCTTTTTAATTCCTTGGGTCAGGCTGCGTTTTGATACCTGTACAGTGCAAGAGACGCATAAGCCAGCCACAGGACTCAGAGGCAAATTTCTTCTGTCAGCTGAGGAAGACAAACCAGAGTTTATACAGCCTGTAGCAAAATGGATCCAAATGTGCCACAGACCTTCAATGATTCTTTACAAAACAAAAATAGTAAGTAGAGAAAGACTAAACAGAGTCTAGTCAAGTAGATGTAGCTCAAATACACAGTAACTCCATAAATAAGTAATTGAGGAACAAAGATACATTGCCTTTCATCTCTAAATTGCTGTTTCAAATCCGGACCTGGTGTCTAAAATGTTAATTTGAGCCTATGACATCTACCCTGTGGCCAATGTGAAGTGAATTCCTGGTCCCTGGCCAGTTTCTAATGGACAAGTGGCAACTGCCAAAGAAAAGACAACAACCACAATTGGCACCCCAGTGGGGAGTCATAGCAGTGGGACAAAGACTGAATTGGTCAAAAGAAAAAGTGATCTCCTCACCCACTCCAGACAGTTCAGCTAAAGCCAGCCTGAAACAAATGGGCAAAGCACTCTGGGAGCAGAATGTATTATGATTGTCCTGCCATCCTTTTCCTTAGTGAATAAAACAGGACACTTGTTTTTCCAAGGCTATCAATCTCACACCTTTCACAATTTGCAAAATAAGGATAGAAATGTTGCTCTGTCCCCTCTTACCAGGTCTCCCTGCTGTGACAGTGAGTGTTGCCAGTCACACACTGGAGCTCTAGATCAAAACCAGGTGGCACAGCAAACTGTATTTAAACTTTGACCCTCAGTTCCACTCTGTTGCACAGCTTTTTCATGGGAAAAGAAAAAAAAGGTTTTGTTAGCAACAAATGCTTTTCACTTGCCAAAATACTCATTAAATAGATGCGCTACCCCAACCTCAAATATTTCTGTAGTGTGACCCTCCTCCCAGAGCACCAATTTTAAAAGGAATTTGATAATTACTTTGTCTTCCAAATTCCAATATCGCATTTTCTTTCTTCTTTCCTTTTAGAACAACAGAAAAAATCGTAAAGAACAAGGAAAAAGAAATTGATAAATCTGTCTAGCTACTATGAGGAAACAAAATGACTGCTGTGCAATGTCACAGCTAGTAATGCCTCAGATTCAACTGAAACAGCATTGAAAAATAGCCAAACAGGAATCTTTCATGTCTGACTTCATAGGTCACCCACCCCATGCTATGTGTTCTTTCTGTGAATCTCTCAGCTAAGTACTTCCAGCTAAAGTAGTTCAAATACACAGAATGAGAAAAATCAACAAAGAACAAGACACAATGAGCAGCCTAGAAATACCACTTAGCTAGTGCATTGTAACAGGCAGCACTGGATTAGTAGCAACATAGCAAAAATATCATTGCAATTTGACAGTTTGTCTTATGACCAGAGTACATTTCAGGTTTATCATTATATTTTCAAATGTGCTATCAGATATATACATGATCAGAACTCAGTTGTTGTTCATTTGTGTTAAGAAAATCCCCAGACTCTGCACTTCCAGCAAAATGCTACTTTGAAGTAGCTTAATAGCATCTAGAGGCCATGAATAAGCACAAGACATTGGAAAATATATCCAATGAAAGGAACTGTTTCAAGAATTTATTCTATAATGTACAAAAACAGAAACCGGAAAGACTGCCTATCTTTCTCCACTAAAGTAACTGCAACAGCTCAAATGGATGCCATTTTGCATACCATGTTTCCATTACAAAAAGAAAAAGCAACCAGATATACTAAAAATGCATACTATACATTATACACTATATTCACCTACATATATACACACACACACACACACACACATATATATGTATATATACACAGCTATAGTACTATATACAGCTATACCTCCAGGACTGCCAAAGCTACAAAACAGGAATAATCAACCATATAGAAGCTTTGCAATAGTTGGAAATGTTAAAGTTTTATGCAGTAACTGAGAACTTTTTTTAAAAAAAAATAACAAACACGTGACAACAGAAAAACAGTTCCAGTTGATGAAGAGATTCAGCAAAAATTCTGATTCCGTGTTATTTTTCAACTGTTTAACCAGTTAGTAGAAGTAGACATCTAATGTTCTCATTTACCTGAGTTCTGTCATCTTTTGAGTTTAAGAATAAAGCATAGTAAAATGTCAGTCTATAACTTTAGAATAAAGATCAAACAGAGATACTGGTGTTAACAAGTCCCCAGGCCAGATTCTTGTTTACGCTGAAAATCTAGATAATGCCATGACTTCAGGAAACGTACTTATCCATTACAATAGTGTGAAAACTATCAGAATCTATGCCACCAATTGTATTTCTTACAGTTAAAAGGCTGACCAGGGCAGATGGAAGAGAATGGCAGATGTCAACATGCTCAGTGAAATGGATTTCTTTGAGCTCAAGTGGTACACAAATATTGAGCTTCCTAACGTATCCAAGTTGTTTTAAATTATTTTCAATGATCAGTTTCAATATGTTAAGATTATTAGCAATCTATTGTGTTGTTAAGTGCCAAGTGGATTTAATCAGTGTCTTTATTTTGTTGTTACCAACTTTGATTAGCCTTCCTGAGCGTGGTACACTTTTAACATCAAAATCTCTGCACCAAAATTTAGCAAACCTATTCTGACACTGCTGTAGTTTTAAGGCATCTTCATCATACGTATCATGTAAATTTTTATGAGTTTTCACAGCATTTTTCCCTTTTCTGGAATAATACAGCAAAATAAGTTGAAAATTTTGCTTTTGATTTTCCATTCTGAAATCAACACCAAATAAATATTGTTAATGAAATCATGCACTTTATTTTTCTAAAACAATGTTGAACTGTCAGCTGTCAAGTTACATAAAGAATTTGCAGTTTAAAATTAAATTAGTTACATTTCAAGACATGTATGTCCATCTATTAAAAAAAATGCAATTACCCTTTTACCAGCCCAGCCCAATAAAAATAGTATCACGTCAGTAAAGCAGTGAAGAGTTCAGAACAATTCCTTCAGATCAGTGGCTCTTTACAGCTGGACTTGATGATCTTAAAGGTCTTTCCCAGCCTGAATGATTTTTTGATTCTATGATTTATTGGGGTTTTTTTATACCTACTTCCATTGCATCTGGTCATGTCTTTCTCATATTACTTTTGCTTGCAAACATTAGTCAATGCTGGTTTACCTTGGCCTGCTTTACCTGCTCGTTTCTCCATGTTCAGTTATATGCCATTCAGTCTCTGGCACATTTGTACACAACTACTACTACATTCCTACTTAAAAACATGTTCTAATAATTTTTTGTTCAGTAGTGTGTACAGATATCAGTCATTCTCTGCTTTACTTCTCACTAGTTACATATCACAGAATCACAGAACGTTAGGG
>NW_010159337.1:0-18107 GCF_000695765.1 Mesitornis unicolor
CGTTGGGGCGGCAGCAACGGCTCCGCGCGGCCGTTAGCGGGGTCTGCGGTGAGGGGCCGGCCCCGGTGGTTTGGCCAGCGTGGGCTGAGGGGACGAGGGGCGCTGGCTTGGGGGGCGCCCGTCCCCCTTGCGTTGCCGTCCGTGAAGAAGCGGCAGAAAGCAACGCCCGTGACCAGGAGCCTCTTGTGTCTTCCGCGGTGTTAAAAGTTGTTTGTTTTCTTTTTTCTGTTGGAAAGTAAACTTTTACCTCGGGGAGAGAAAACAGATTTCTCTGTCAAGTGGTGCCCAGTGAAAATTTTCAGCCAGCAGCTCCAGAATGCCGCTCGATGTTCAAAAGTGCTGAACATCAGCTCTCTCCTGCTCTCTTTGAATGCCTTTTTATGAATTTTGGCAACTATGTACTGTGCTTTATCACTCTGCAAATGTGCCCCTATTAAAAAGAGGGGGAAAACGCCCTCAGCTTTTCAACGTTTGATGTGTGTTTTATTAATTCCCTCGGCCCCATTCATTTGTTAGACATTCTTCTTTGATCTATTGGTAATGGTGCTTATTTAGGGGAAGTATTCATCTGAGCAGGCTTCAATATTCTGTCAGGGAATCTGAATAAATATAATTATTTCTTATTTTCTAACGTGGAATAGCCGAGGGCTTTAGAAGTAGAAAAGCATAGGAAGAATTTAATTTCTGGGCTTCCTTTAATAGGAGAGCTTTACCGTGTAGTCAATAAATCAGGGCTTGTTAATGAAATGCACATAATAGCTACAATTAGGACCTCTGCTGACTTTATTTTTTAATAAAAGCACATTTTTCAGTGGACCTTTCAATATTACATTCTTTTGTTGCCAAGTTGCTGACTTTTTTGCTGATAGTTTTTGTGTGAAGACTACCTTTCCTGAGTGGAAGAGCAGGGGTGTCACGCAACCAGCGTTCATCAGTCAACAGATTTTTGGCAAATGAAATATTCCCATTTATTAACAGTGGGGGAAAACCATGAAGGTATTTTTTGAACACAGGTAACCAACAATAATTTCCACAGCTTTTTTGGGGGTGGGCCTGGTTTTATCGTTTTTAACTGCGCGAGGCTGTCTCCTGTGGTACTCGGTGTCAGGGAAGGAATGGTGAGGCAAGACAGTGAGCACCATGTCCTGTGCCAGCCTCTGTCGAGCCACAGGGAAGTGTGCTGGGCAGCTGCCGGTTGTCTGGAGCTGGGACCTGCCTCCTCCCTGCCCTGGAGCGGTGCAGGTGGGCCAGAGCATCTGCACCACCACCTCGGGTTAACATTTTTTTGGTGAGAACAAGTGCCCAAGCAACTTGGTTAACAAGCATTAATGGAGCAGTGACTACTACAATACAGAGGTTTAATTTTTCTTTCTTTCTTCTGTCCCCGTCTGCTCTTACATTCTTCTTATCCCTCTTTTTCTTTCTCTTCAATCTTTTCCAGTCCGCCTGAAGTGCTTATAAATTCTTCTGCTCCTGAAAGTAGGCTGGGCTATTCTGTTTTTTATGTCAGTTTGCTGGTTTCTCTTTGCATTATGGATCATCTTTGTCCAAAAAGCAGTGCAAACAGCACCTCCCTGTGTTGTTCACATACCATTTATCATGTATCTTGTCCCAGTACCTGTCTCATGAGGCAGAAACTGTGTTTCTCATGTTAGGTGTGGTGCTGAATGTATTACACAAATAAAACTTTGCAAAGGGAAAATGACCAAGAAACCATGGCCTCCAATTCATGGCTCTCTACGAGCCCCTTTCTGCAGAACTTGTGTTAAAAGTCAGTATTTCTCTGCATCCAGTGCTGGTGGGACCAGACCCTTAAAGCCAGATAACCCTCAGCTCACTGGTACAGAATTTATGGCATCAGTGGGGTGAATTCATCCGCATTTCAATGCAGAATGCATTCGTCTCTACTTTTTCCTGGCTTTTGTTCACCAAAAAGCCCGCATTAGCAGACCCTTGTTACTAACTGCTTCCTCCTTCTGTTGTTGAGTGTTTTGTAGCTACCACGGCTAGCCAACAAGCTGTAAATCTTGCCTGGTGTTTTGTAACAAAGGAAAAAATAGAATGATTTGTGTTGACTTTTGGTCATCGTGTATCATTATTGATTTGAGAGAGGGCGGTGGACGAAAGCTACTGTGGATCTGTTGCTCGCCGAATCTCCAGGAAGGCGGTGATAGCTAGCAGTCAGTAGAGGGCAATAGAGAAATACAGTTTGTGATACCTAAAGGATTTGAAGCAGTGATTATGTGTTTACAGGAAAGAAAAAGAAGAAAAGAAGAGCCAGGAGGATAGGTTGTTCAGTTTACTACCGGAGACCTGACTGTGACAGACCACCAAGAAAACAAAATTTTCAAAGAGCAAAGAGGACCTTCTGCAGTGTCTGTGAGTCACTGCTTTTTTTTCTTCACAGCTGCGTAGGATAACTTAGCCAGAACTTACTGATGACTGCATGTTCAGTGGACTCGGGAATGGACTGGGAGATGCGGGAAGGCACTCTTTGGAAGGAGCAGAAGAGGAGGCATTTCAAAGATCCTGCAGGTGACTGAGGTGAGCAAACTCACAGCTTCTCTTTCAGGTGAGATAATAGGCATTCAGTCAGCTGTATAAAAGTCACGGGCAAACTGAGTGATTGAAATTACATGAGAATTTTGCTTTTTCAGGCATGCTGGCGCAAGACTAATTTTATCTTGGAAAAAAAAAGGATAATGACGCCACAAGGATAAGCATTTCTAAGCATACGTTATTTTGGAGATGTGCTAAAAGTGGTGACTTATTTTGTGTGTAGTACTTTATATTAGAACTGTTTGAAACATGCTTATCATTTTACCAGGTTTATGTGCTATAGTTCCTAGGCTCTAGTTTACAGAGAAATATATAACGATGTGACTACTGTTGTTTCTTTTAGAAGAGATTTTTGCTAAGCTTTTGGACAAATGTGACTTGGAGGTTTTGAGAAATTTATTAAGTGATTTTGGAGGCACAGTGGGAATGCCCTCAGATTCTTCAGAGGCTTTATTATCAGAAAGATACTGAGAAGTAATAACAAAGAATACAGCAATAACAAAAGGAGTTAAGCCACAGAAATCAAGGGGCTGACAAAGGATTGGGAAAGCAGAAAAAAACCCCAAGAGACTAAGTTCGGTAATAAGCATATGAAACACTTTTCCATTGCCAAGATCTCAGCTGGTGTCACCATAACACTTGGAAAATATTCTCAGGATGCTGGGAACCATTAAAGCAGTACAGATTACCAGAGGATAAACTTCCACTTCAGCTGCCACTGGTACCTGAAGTGACCAATAAGAAACGTTTGGGAAATGAATGATGAAGAATTGAAGCATTGACATTCTGGGGATATCACAGAGCAAGTGCAAGGGTATCTAGAGGTCAGTCAGTACCCATGTAAAACAAGGCAGGCTGATAAATAAAAGGAATATAAATCATATTCTAAAAAATAGCATCAGCTCTGAAAAGCTAATTAAAGGAAAAGTTATCTAGCATTCCTCCTGAGCCTGGATTTATTTTTTAAGTGGTATGCTAAGTAAGGCTACAGCACAGGGATTTATCTGTGCTCTAAGTGCCAAAATATGTAAAAGATTAATATGATGATTGTTTGTTTATACATTGTTTGGAACACAGCTTCCTTGCAGTATGTACCTGAGGGAAGTGAAAGATAACATATGTAAAGCATGTCACTATTTTCCATGGGTTGGCAACATCCGTCTGACAGGAAAGGGACTCAGTGAAGATCAGAATCCCGCTTCGTCTTGAGAGCTACAAGTTTTAGTTCCAGTCTCCAATTTTTCCTTCCTTTTGTGCCACTTCCAGCGCTCTGGATTTTCTTGTATACCTGTAAATCCATCGTCTCAAAAGATAAGAGAAATTAAAGATAGTATTGAACAAAAACCTCAGAGAGAAACATACCTGCAGGTTAAGGAAATCCATACTTGTGTTCCAACTCTTCTTTAAAGCAGTCTCTGGTAGAAATTACTAGTTTTTTATCTAAAATGTGAAGCTCTAGGGCAATAAACATTCTCCTATAGCTGATACCTATTTTCAGTGAAATTAGCATGATTGCTTGTTGGTGTTTGCTGAAGAGTTTTCTCGTGGATCATATCTCTACAGATACAATCAAAAGGATTTTTGTAGTGAGGAGCCACACAGGTGAGCAGCTGGGGCTGAGAAATGGGAGCTACTGCTTGTTCAAGTCCAGGCTTTGCTTTGCCTCTGTGTGACTTTGTGGTGTGTTAGGCCTTTCTGTGGTCAGCATCTTGCCCACGCTCAGGGCTAGGCTCTGGATGGCAGGCTGCTGATGTACATGGAGGCCCTCCTTGCACAGAAGTTATGTGAGAAGCCATCATCTGGTTGCAGTGTCCTTCAGTATGTAGACCAATGTAGCCCTATGCCAGTTCTGGATCTGAGTCCTTATAACCTGAGTTATAAGAAACTATTCCTGCATTTTCACTCACAAAACAGTTGTCTAAAAATGTTGAAATCTCAAGTCGCATTTCCACCTGTGTTTTTCACACTGCTAATTAATGTGTTAATTGTCATGTAAACCTCTTTGCTTAATGAGATGTGAAATAGCCCCTACTGTTAGAAATATGGATGTGCACAGGAGTTTGTCCCAAGCGCTCAGGGTCATTCATTGCTGTGCTGCAGCACAACCCAGGGCTGCTATTTCAGCCTCTTGCCAAAATAGGAACGTTTTACTTTCTGATGAGTCATCTGGGTTTCACTCAAATCTCGCAAGGTTCCCCCACCCTGTTTTTCTTTGCTGTGTAGTCCAGCCCCTGCCCTGGAAGCCTTGCTTTCCCAGCTGAAAGATGGGGTGGAACCCTCTTCAGCAGCTGTTGGCTCCATTCCTTAATTAACTTGGAGGAGACTGCTAATGAGGAATACAGAGCATTTTCTCTGTCACTGGAGCTGAACGTGCAGCATTCCTAGCCTTTTCTGGCCTGGAGTGTGGCAGACCAGTGCTGGCAACTGGGTTGGATTTTGCTCCACGCTATGCTAAACGTTACCTGCATCAAGGCACAATGGGAACTAGGTCAATCAAAGGAAGCATCTGTAGATATTTCCCATATTGGTCGTATTTACTTATGAACAACACAGAAGAGCTATATGTTTCAGAAAAACATTTCTTGGCTTTTTTTTTTCCCTTCTGGTGCAAAAAGAGGATAGGGGACATCTTCATTTTTTTATTTTTTTTTCTTTAAGTTACTTTCTTTTCCTTTTTATTCTGAGCAACCTGTTCACTGGTTTGAGCCTGAGGTTGGACTATATGACCTCTAGAGGTTTCCAACCTTACCCTGTAATTTTCATCATTCATGCTGTTATTTTGGATTCTTCCTGACTCTGAATTACCTGGAAAAGGAAGAAAAACATCACTATTTTAAGATAATTTTATTTCCCCCCAAGTTATTATAATACATCTGAAAATGAACCAGAGAGACTTAAAAACAGGTTCTTCCAATAAATAACCGTGTCATGGAATAGTTCTTCACAGTTGTTGGTTTCTGGGTTTTGTCATAAATGCTTTGGCTATCGTGTTTAGGCTGCTTAGCAGAATTGCTGTTATGCAGAAATTTAGTCAGCTGAGAGCTAAACTGTTTGAGGGCTATACTCCCTGCTGCGATCGAAAAGTGGCTTTCACACCTGTTTATAGTATCCAAAGTTGGTCTCGTGTCTGAGAAGCTGGCATCATTGCTGATTCTTCCAGTTTTATGCTTGGTGAGTCAGATGGCAAGAAGGAGCAGAATATTTACTGCTAAAGTCTGTGAAATAATATGAACTTGAAATATTCATATACGTTTTTCAGTAATCAATTTTGGCTAAATTAATTCAAAATTAAACTGTTTGCCCAGCTGACATCCTTAATTCACTACCCTTGCTGAGGCTGATATCTTCAAAGCCATTTACAACAGCTAAACAAATATCTGCCATTAGCTTCCATTATAAAGCCTGATAAAGTGCACAGAAGATCTGAATCTTTAGAGATGACAGTGATGGATATAATTTAGGCACAAGAGAGGTACCAGAATCAGACTGATGCTTAGAGTGAACTTTAAGCCAGAGTTTCACAGTTAAGTATGTGTGGGTGGTGCAGTGCTCCTTTTCTGCTTCGAAACTGCCGCTGAGGCACAGTGGTAGCACAGCATATTTTATCTACGTTAGAAAGAGAGCACTTGAGTCTTCATTGCTAGTAATGTGGCATTGACCTCAAAACTTTCTCCTCTTTTAAAGGGAAAATTGGAATGGAGGGGATGTAACTGCTCCATATATGTGAAGCAGCTATGGTAAAGAGGAAAAACTCCACATGACAGTAATTTAATTAGACTGCAGTATTATTGTCCTGACTAGTGATGGAAAACAGGAAACTTCTTCAGTGAGGTTTGTGTTATAGCTGCATAATCCCCTAATACTGACAGGAGCTGGCCTTTCTAAAGTTGGCCTGCATGGTAGGCCCTCTGCTTTCCTGTGCTCCTTAGAGATTTTGTGTAGAAAACAAAACAGCAAGGGGTAGATGATTCAATAACACAATTTTTTCTAAAACCCCAGAGGTCTCTGCTTAAGCATCAAGTCAGAAAAAGCTCTCAGTAGTAATATGCACATATATTAAACAAAATCATCAGAGTTGTTGTTAATTTGCTACTTATTTGAAGTATGAGGCAGGGCTGGTGCGGTCTCCAAACTTCTTCCAGAAGGCCCATAGTCGTATGTGTTTATGTATTCTTTTCATAATTATTAGAGAATGCTAACAGTAGTGTTCATTCATGGTCTGCATCAGTCTCCTGAAAGGTCATTTTGGCTCTCAGTGAGGAAAAGGCTTGTTTTCCCTCTTTAGAAAAGTCAATTTCAATGTGTCCAGGCTGCTGGCATGGTAGGCGTAATGAATTTTGTCAACTCCTAATTGGGCTCAGTTTGTGCAAATGAAACCTATTTTTTCCTTACTATGTCTTTAAGCAAAGTTTTTCTGATGAAAATATGGGTGTTTGGGGTTTTTTTGTTAACCTCACCCTTCCTTCTAAGCCAGTCTGAGATCTCTGTGTCCCTTAGCACTGTTTGGAAAAAAAGATCTGGTTATCATGAGAGTGTGGGTGAAAGATGGAACAGTGGAAGGCCTGAAGGAGTAAAGGTCCAGATAGAGATGTACTGGCAGGCCTGTGAAGAGCTTGTC
This sequence comes from Mesitornis unicolor, assembly GCF_000695765.1. Taxonomy (NCBI): domain Eukaryota; kingdom Metazoa; phylum Chordata; class Aves; order Mesitornithiformes; family Mesitornithidae; genus Mesitornis; species Mesitornis unicolor. The sequence continues at coordinate 7,178 of NW_010159337.1, forward strand.
ACCATGCCTGTTGGCTCTCTGCCTCCATTTCGTTTGCTCTGCTGCTTAATCATTTGCTTGAGTGCTCAGGTACCATGGTGATGGACACAGTACCAGTGCCACAGACCCAGCATGCTGCATATTCATTGAATCAGTATTTCTGAAAGGAAACCCAAAGTAATTACAACTTTTGAAAATCCGCAGCATAGCTAACGTTGCAGCTGACATTCATCTCTAACAATACATGGTAGGATATAGGCTTCTTCCTCCCATGTTAGGTTTTTCATTCTGCTGTTGATATCCACAGCTTTCTCGTGCAAACATGAGTAGTTTGAAAGGCTTCAAACTTCTTCCATATGTTGAGTATAGCACATTTGTTCATTGGCCTTTCTGTGCAGCTATTGAGATGTTTGTTCCATTGTCATCAACAGTAAAATCAGGGTAAGGGCCTTGGAATAAAACCCAAATACTTCTTTGGTCTCTTAAACCCCACCAGTTTGCTAGTGTGACCTTTGTGAAACTAGGGGTATAAAGTGCAACTTCGAAAATCCTGGCCAGCAACTGACTGCTGGAATGCCAATTGGCAAGCTCTCCTTCCTCCTTCTCCAAATACGAAGCCTTCTGCCTGAATAACTCCTGTGCAGCATCTCTTCTGCAGTGTCACGTTTTGAGGTCTGATCCTCACACAGACCTCTGTTGCTGTTGTTACTTTTTATAGTGCAGCGCTATTTTTATCTCTGTTTGAATATTTATGGTGGCCGCCACTGGAAAGTTAGCACCAAGCAATAGTTTCCCACAGAGGGCATTACTGTGCTAGCATCCCTCCAAGATAACTGTGCAGAACGTAGAAACTAATGTTACCTCTTTATCATGAGTACAGTATGAGTTTGCTCCCATTTTTTGTATCCTGAATTGATTTTCGATGCTGCTCTCTGAGCAGTGGTGACTGGAGCAGATTGAACTAGCATACTGGCAGTCTGTAAACCCCCAGCATATGACGTGTCCAGAAGGCAAAATAAACCACAGAGGAGGGAGTCAGGTAGAGGTAGATGTAAGGTGTGCATCCGCTGGAGCTGGATAATTATTCCTCAAACTCCACTGATCATAAAAGCTTGCTTTAACTTCTGTTGCAGACCTCAGAAAATGGAAAAGACATCCTTTCCCCCTTATATTTCCATCACATTATGAAAAAGTACCAAATATTTTTTTCTGGGCCTATCTTACCATCTGCTCTGACAGCAATTAGCTCACCAATTGATGTGCACCACTTTCCATTAATATATGGTAAAAGCGTGCAGAAAAGCTCAAAACTCAGACAGTGATGCAGGGATTCTGTTTATGTCTCCCTGGCATGAGGTAGGAAGGGCCTGTGATGCACTGCTTGCCAGAAGTTGGAGACACTTACAAGCAGTGTGAAGGCAAAGCAACACCATTTGAATCTCTAATTTTACTACTAATTTAAAAAAAATTAGTAAAGACACTAAATACGGCAATCCTGTTAACACTTCTTAGCAAAGGGTGAGTGGGATCTGTGGGACTTTTGGGTCAGGACAGTGGTCTCCTCCCTAGCCTGCTTCCTGTAAGATCTGAGCTGATGTTGCAGGAGTGGTGGGAGAGAAGCCAGAAGTTACCCTTTAATGATTTAATTTGAAAGGCACTGGAATTGGGATCCCCTCCTCTATCCTTCTGCAGTATGGGTCTTTCCACCTTGGCACCATCTGGTCCTTGAACTCTCTAGGATCCACAGATCCTTATAAAATGTAAACCCTATAAATGGTATAGCAACTCTGCTCTGGTGTTTTACTGGGGAGAAAGAACAGCCCTTGAGGAAAGTGGAAAATGGGTGCTGCTTGCCTCCTCTGCCATTTCCAACTCTAGGAGCCAGTGCAGGTAGTCACACCCCTCTCCCATGTGGAAGTTGGGCCAGACTGCTCAGGAAGGCACCAAACAGGGTACAGGCTGCTATTGTGGGTTAGCAAAGTCATACCTTAACAGTCCTGGTGCCTGTAGTATGATTGCAAAACTGGGCTGTGGCATCAGAATATAGACTGCTACTATTGAGATGGCAAACATCTACAGTGCAGAATCTATGAGTTGTCCTGTAAAATGCTTTTGTTGCTGTGATGTTGCCAGTCATGCAGGCAACCCTTCCTGCCCACCATTTCCTCTTTTTCATTTATCTGCAGTAATTTCTTCGGTGCTGCTTTGCATTCAATCTGAGGGGTATTCACCGCATTTGCAGGTACAGTTCAATTAACTCCCTCATCCTTCCCTTCCCAAGGGTGTTCCATTTTTTAGAGCCACCCTAGGAACACTTGCGATTTGAGTGTCGATAGAGGCATCTCCTGCCAGCAGTTCTGTGCACTTGTTGTTTTTTTTTCTTTCTGTCAACTATTGTCTGAAACTTGGCAAGCCTTTGGAATCTTTCCTGGATGAGCACATCTGGATTATTCACCAATTTTTTGTGAGCGGAAGTGAAAATAAACATGAGCTTAGGACTCTGAGCTCAAACTCAAACCCAGGCTTTCCCAATGCGAGCCCAGAACTGAGAGTTTTGATTTGGCCCTTTATGGATTATGATTCAGTGACAGAATTAGGTTTTGAATCTGAATGGCATCTGGGTTCTGTGATACTCATGTAAACATACTAACTTAGTGCTTGCAGTATGTTTACAACCTGCTATACATTTCTAACTAGTGGCATTTTTGTTTTTGTCTAGGAAAGGGAGAAGCTGTGGGCTTTACCATTGATACTGGGTTTGGTACCTTATGATGGTAACAAAATCTGCAGATGTAGAAGCATGTTAAATGTTCTGATATGAGGGTAGAAAAGTGAGTCCATTTCTAAACAGTCTTAACGTCTGCTGTAATGGGCAGGAAAGAGTTTATGTAGGTTACACAACTGCAACCATTGTCTGCTCACTTTCAGAGAAGCAGATCCTTGATTTTTATGTCCTCAAACACTTGGTAACTTCGGTTTAAAACAGTAGACTGAAGTCCAAATTGAGTTTGAGTTTTCCAAGTGTCTAATTAACAACAGGTATTGGGACACCTGGAATTAAAAGTATGTAAAGAAAGGAAAGGAATCACCTGGTCTAGTGCTGAAAGGGTTAATGAGGAATTAAGGAGCACATTAAAAAAAAGCTGCTAGATCTGTGTTTAATTTCTCAGTCTCTTTGCTGTCTGCCAGTCCCTTACATGAGTGCTAAAAATGTCATAAAAATATAAAAATATACCTTAAAGACCAATTTAAGAAACTGAACATGCAATACTAACTCTAACAGCTCTATTTTCTGACACAATCTTACATTTGTGACTAAGGGAAAACTTGATTATTTCAGTGGATTGCTGGAGAAGTAGATGTGAATCTCACTTTATCCATGCTCATCTTAACAGATTGACTTGGAAACCTTCAGTTTCAAAGAAGGTAAAGGTGTCGGAGCGAGTTCATATAGAACAGATGGGTTTTCTGGATAAAGCCTCCAATTTGATAAACTTCCAGAAAAAATTCCTGTGACTGGCAGGAGACAAAGTACCTTTGTTGTGAATGTTTGCTGATCCCACTGAAGTTCATGCTACTTTGGGAATTGTCTGGCTGAGATTAGGACTTTGGTTATAGACTGGTGTGAGTGTTGAAGACACTGATCATTAAAGCTGTGTCAGCTTCTCAGCAATGAACTGATGTTCTTTTTGGCTTAAGTTCAATGCTCTTTGAGTGAGAACCCATGTTTTATATTAAGTATTTCTCAGCTATTCTTGTGTGGGTATTAAGCTGATGTCTTGCTACTGTTTGTGAAGCCACCAAAAAAAACAAGCAAAAAGAGAAAAAAACCCAACCAACCAACCAAACGAAAAACCCCAAACAAAAAACCCATCACAGAAAATATTGATTTAAGTTTGGTGGCTGGTGTTGAATGTGCTTGTCCTTCGCTCTTGCAGCTGCAGAACATGCTGGCATTGCAGGTGGGTCGTCCAACAGCTCCCTTTCAGACCGTTGCCAATCCTGCTTCATGGATCAGCCAACAACTGCCTCCTGCATTGTGCTTGCACCTGTTTCCTCTTCTTCTGGAATAAACAGTTTTGTCTGAAAAGAGCACTGACAAAGGGCAAAGTTGTGCACCCAGCCTGGCCCACTGATATAAAGGAAATCACATTTTCTTGATGCTTGTAGGATAAAAGTGGCAGCTGTTACCATGGAAATAGTCGATTTATTAAACAAGTTTTGAGGAGGCTGAACATCACCACTAATCTAAGAGATTGCAGTCAAGACAAAAGGTTAAAGTTGGAGATGTGCTAATTAGGAGACAGCTGTGTTTCTGATACTGTAAGGATGGATACAAAAGAATTCTATTTGATAAAAATGCTGTTGTCCTGGCTAATCCTTTGAACCTTTTATTTTGAATACACAACATGGATTAGATTCATCCTTAGTATAAATCCACTGATTTGTGTTCAAAAAGGTATAAACTTTATGGGTGTAAACTATGTCCTGAAAAGGTTCTTTCAAATACTTCCTTAAAATGTATTTTAAGAGTTATTTTTTGTATTCCCTTTTTGGGCACATTTTCCTGGGTTTTGTTTTGTATTTTGCAAGTACTGATGTCCTCTCTGTCCTTTTCTCTCTGCACAACACATTCTCTGAGGTGCAGAAATTACTGTGGTTCTTCGGATTTCTCCTTAAATGTGCTAAAAATGTTATCAGCAAATAGAGAAAACACTTTGTTATTTCCGCTGCACTTCCTCTGTTGATTGACTGTGCCAAGACAAAGTGAATAATGCAGTAAAGTCATCATCTGCAAGCAGGAATTTTTGGGCCAGATCCTTTCTGCTCATAAAAAGTGCCAATTCTTCACTGTCTTCAGGAAAGATGCATCTCTCCAGAAGTTCCGAAAATACAGCAGCATACTATTTCAGTTAAATTTCTCAGCTTTGGAGCACTGAAAACCCATCTGACAAACTCCATCTGAGCAGCTAATAACAATTTTAAAACTATATCATAGTTTGCCCTAGATTATTTCACAAAAGACTTAATTATTCTTAATTAAAGCTCCTGCTGATTTTTGTGAGCCCTAGCTATTCAAATGCTCTTGGGTCCTACAGCTTTCTATTTACTTATTTTCACTTAGAAGTAGCCTGCATTATTATGATAATAATTATTATTAAGGCAGGCCTTCAGGAATCCCAGACCCTGAAGGTTAAGAGAGAAAGTCTGGAGAAAGGAAGATTTTTCCCTTGGTCGAGGAGGCTTGGGTTAGAGAACATTTAGGCAAACTTAACATGCACAAACCCATGGGCCCTACTGGGATGCACCCACGAGTGCTGAGGGAACTGGCAGATGTTCCTGCTAAGCGACTATCATCTTCAAAAGATCCTGGAGAACTGGAGAGGTGCCTAAGGACTGAAGGAAAGCCAGTGTCACTCCAGTCTTCAAGAAGGGCAAGAAAGGGGACCCAGGAAACTGCAGGCCAGTCAGTCTCACCTCCATTCCCGGAAAGGTGATGGAATACCTCATTCTGGATGTCATCTCTAAGCATGTGGAGGAAAAGAAGGTTATCAGGAGTGGTCAACATGGATTCACCATTCACTCTCAGCAAGTTTTCTGGTGATACAAAACTGAGAGGAGTGGCTGATACACCAGAAGGCTGTGATGCCATGCAGTGAGTCCTGAACAGGCTAGAGAGTTGAGTGGAGAGGAACCTAATGAAGTTCAACCAAGACAAGTGTAGGGTCCTGCACCTAGGGAGGAGTAACTCCATGCACCAGGTTAGAGGGTGATCTGCTGGAAAGCAGCTCTGCAGAGAAGGACCTGGGGGTCCTGATGGACAACAAGTTAACCATAAGCCAGCAATGTGTCCTTATGGCCAAGAAGGCCGATGGTATCGTGGGGTGCATTAAGAAGAGTGTGGTCAGCAGGTTGAGGAAGGTTACCCTCCCTCTCTACTCTGCCCTAGTGAGGCCACGTCTGGAGTACTGTGTCCAGTTCTGGGCTCACTGGTTTAAGAAAGACAAGGAACTACTGGAGAGAGTCCAGTGGAGGGCTACAAAGCTGATTAGGGGACTGGAGCATCTCACTTGTGAGGAAAGGCTGAGAGAGCTGGGTCTGTTTAGCCTGGAGAAGAGAAGACTGAAAGCGGATCTTATCAATGCTTTTAAATATCTGAAGGGCAGGGGTCCAAAGAATAGGGCCAAGACTCTTTTCAGTGGTGCCCAGCAACAAGACAAGGGGCAGTGGGCACAAACTGAAACACAGGAAGTTGAAGCTCAACATGAGGAAAAACTTCTTTACTTTGAGAGTGACAGAGCACTGAAGAGGCTGCCCAGAGAGGTTGTGGAGTAGCGGATCTTATCAATGCTTTTAAATATCTGAAGGGCAGGGGTCCAAAGAATAGGGCCAAGACTCTTTTCAGTGGTGCCCAGCAACAAGACAAGGGGCAGTGGGCACAAACTGAAACACAGGAAGTTGAAGCTCAACATGAGGAAAAACTTCTTTACTTTGAGAGTGACAGAGCACTGAAGAGGCTGCCCAGAGAGGTTGTGGAGTCTCCTTCTCTGGAGATATTAAAAATCCACCTGGATGCATTCCTGTGCAACCTGCTGTAGGTGAACTGCTTTGGAAAAGGGGGTGGACTGGATTATCTCCATAGGTCCCTTCCAACCCCTGCCACTCTGTGATTATTGCAAAAGCCTCTATCTGTGTAATTAGTTTCACATGGATTTTGTAATGAAGACTGTATGTGAAAAATGGAATGTTGGTTGTTGTTAGATATGGCCCAAAAAACGACACCAGTAACATCAAAGCAGTAAAAATTTCACCACAGCACTATTCATGGAAGAGCTAAAGGGCGTTCTGTGACCAGTGGACACAAGCAATGTGTCTGGGCAGTTGTGAAGGTTGTTATAGCATGTGATACATCCAACTGTATCTCAAGCTCCAACTTGAAGGCTGTAATTTTGCCCTAACTCTTCTATTGGGGAGACTACTTGAGAAATTTGTACGCTTATTGCTAGGTCCCTCTACAGCCTTCCCATGCTGTTGTTACTCTTTAACTTAAATAATACTTCTCCCATCTGGAGGTGTCTTCCTCAAGGTATTTCTAGGCAGCAGTTACGTCCTTACTTACCTCTTTTATTTTTAGGCTAAACAACTTAGCTCTGTTAGTATCTTTTAATGGAGCCTCTCCATTTCTTCACTCATTTTAGAAGCTATTGTCTGCACATTTCCCCATTTGAGTTCATCTTTCTTTAATGTGTACAGTATTTCAGGTGAGGTACTTTGACCATAACCATAGGTGTCTCCAGGTTCTACTAAAAATCTCCGTCCTCATGTCCAACAGTCTCACTTGTTTTTTTCATCATGTTACCCTTTTAGTCATCCTCTTATTGGCAACTACAGTCCTCATTTCTCTCTACCTGGTAATTTCCCAGGTTACATTTGAATTTTCTGCACATGACCTTGCTGTTTACCCCATTTCTGTTTCTATGGCTCCCATCTTCAAGCTGTTCTATTTTTCATAATTTCACTACTCTTCTGTATTGATAGTACAAGAGTGCCCAGGTGCTCTTCTATCTGAGTCATGATGGTCAAGAGCTATGAAAGGACAGCAGAAGCCCCAGGATGGCTCCCGAAGACCCCCACTGCTAATCTCAATTGACTTGATGCATCCCTTCGTAATGGCACTTACCTGTTACTACTTCTCCTTTAGCTTTTTTAACCATCAAAAAAGTCTTCTCCTTAGTCCTCGGATTCCTTAATAATGTATAACACGATGTCAAATGCATTCCTGAGGTCCTGAAAGATGAGATCTATTAAGCTTCATCTGCTCAGAAAATCACTTACCTCATCTAAGAAAACTATATGGATAATTTGTATGGTGTCCCTTTGGTAAATTGCTGATGAATTTTATCCCATTTTTCATCTATCTTTGTGTCTTTATAGATTGTCTCCCTCCAAATGTATGTTAAGGCCTTTCATACTAATGAGGTCAAATGAAATAGCTTGTAACTTCCCAACTGCCTTCACCTCTTATTTTTCTTCACCTTTTTTTTAAAGGAAAGAAACCATTTTTACTATTTTTCAGTTTCACTCCCAGCTTGCTGGTTGTATTAAAAATATATGTCACTGGACCAGTATTACATATGGCAGAAATTTTTGGAAGTCAGAGATAGTGATTAACCAGACTCCAAGCTTGATGCATTTAACTTTTTGAGCTGAGCTTTTCTGTTAGCTGTGGTTGTTTCTATTTGCATACTCACATTCTCATTATTCACCCCATCTTCGTCTCTAAATTAAATTTAAAACTTCTTAGTGAAAACTGTGGCAAAATACTTATTCAGAGCCTTTCCTTGTGTTGTCTTTAGTATCTGCTCTGTCCTTGCTCCACAGTGGCACAGCATTATTCCTTGTCTTTTTTTACTTATACTACCAAAGAGCCTTCTATTTGCTTTCATATTTATTGCAAGATATAACTCAGTGGGTTCTTGGCAATTCAAACTTTATCTTTGTACTTCCTGACCTCTCAGATGTTTTTAGTTTGCGGACAGTGCCTTTGGCATTCTGTGTGGACTCTGCTTATTTCCAGTACCTTCTTTTTCACGTACTTATTCATGCAGGTTAGACCTGGGATCTCTTCTTACAAGGTCCCTCTGTTTGCTGACTGCAGCTTTGTAGAAGAGCTTTGTAAGAGCTGCTTTTTCAATTTACTGTCCCTTTTCTGCACTACAGAATAGACATGAGAGAGCTTAAATGCCATTTTAATTGTTGTTTTGCAATGCTTTACTATTCTAGTGCAATTCTTAAGTCTCTATGCCTCCCTTGCTTCTCTCTCATATAAATAATCCTACTCATGTCATAATTAAAGCTATGAAGATTATTTGAATGAGAAATGGGTTGCAGATGAGGGTGTACATTCCTTTAAGTACTTTCACCAGGTGCAATATTTTCTTACAGTGGCGGCGTTTTTAGCTGAACTATAAAAGCTGTTTAAGATATACACGTGCAGTATCAAAAGAAGTGCAGAATATTTTGGAAGATGAAACTGCTTGGAAACTGAAGGGTGCAGGGGGTTGTCCAGGTGCCTGGTGTTTCTCTAATAGCCTTTTGGCACTTGACTCAGGTTTTATTCCTGTCTTTTTAAGTATTGTTATTTTTTCTTTTGGCACCCGGGTGATTTGCAAATGTACAGGTACTGTACTGAGTGCTCAGGAAAATTGTCTTTCACAGAACTAAATTGTTGTATGGATAAAGTTATTTGGTAACTACTTATTACTTGGATTTTTGTCAGGTCTCAAGTTATATCATGACAGTGTTGCATTAACACTGGAAAAGCATATTCAGCAGCAGTCTCTGCCCCAAAGAGCTTGCAACTGAAATATGTAAATACATTCAGGGCCAAAGGAAGCAAACATTTTTTTACAGTCACTGTGAAATGTGGGAAATAAGCCAGTGTCACTCATCTTGGGCATGATCAGTAGCTGAACCCAGTCTCCTTGACTTCTCAATATCTTTCTCAGTTGCAGGAAGATTTTTCCTATTTTCATCCACTACAGTCATTAATAGGAGTAGGAAATTGCAGTAGGATACTGAGTATGAAAAAGAGACAAAATTTCACTTATTGTCCTGCTGTTCCACTTACTTTAATAATATGTGACTATATGACAAAGTAGTTGGTAGAAGGAGAAAGGATGGTATGCTCTCTACTGGTGCCACTGTGTTTTTTAGCCAGTCCATTAGGGGAGTATATATTAACTATTAATCTGTTACAGGAAGAAGGCAGCAGATGGGTCAAAACCTGATTTGGCTGTTAATTTACAAATTTTGAGCAACAGGCATGAAATGACTGAACAAAGAAGTAGATGAGAATGCATAATTTTTTTGTGTGCGTATAAAAGACTTCCTTTTAGATTGAGCCTATTCATAAGTAATATTATACACAATTCTGTGAAGATATTAGAAAGTCTCAGTACCTTTAGATTTTTCAAATTAGCTGGTGAGCTGCACAAATGTGACCTGAATTATGACTCTCCTGTGGTTGCTATTTATAAATCCTTTTTTTACTGCAAATAAATTATGAAATATATTTAAAATCATGAGTTAATGAAAAAAGAATATATTTTTTTAAATCTAATGGACACAGCTACTTTGAATAGTGTAATTTTGTGCTGTTGGGAATGAAAAAAAATCCCCTCCAAATCTCTTCTGTGTATAAGTACCTCCATTTACTTCAGCAGCATCTCAGTGAATCTGAGTTTGACCAATAAAGCTTAGCTGTAACATCGCTCCTGTGTGTGTCAGAAAGATTCAGGAGAGATCAGTGAGGAATCTGTATGTGATTCAGTACTTACTGCTGTGTCAGCCTCACAGCAAGGCAGGATCCTGGGTCATAGGAAAGAAAAGGAAACAATTTTGTTTTGAAGAGTGTCATCTCATGTATGTACAAAGCTATTACTTCCCTCTCTGGCATTGAAACTATATATTGGATTTACCAAAAGAACAGCAACAAATTTCACAGAAGTGTTCACATAATATTGTATTAAGCCTTTTCAAAGAAATTCTGATCAAGATAGTACTCAGGATACCTGAGATCTATTAAGCTTCATCTGCTCAGAAAATACCTACAGAATTGTCAGTTAGCAGCACAGCATTGTAAAGAACACTACAAGAGGATTTCTGCTGGCACCAGTATTGCAGTTACTCACCCAACAAATCCTGTGCTCAGTAATTTATCTCAACAAAAAAATATCTAAATAATTTTACCACTGGGAATGTTTTTCCCTCCCCCAGTCTCTGTTCTAAAATAGCCAGACAAATATTTGTTTTCACAGAATCACAGAATCACTCGGTTGGAAAAGACCTCTGAGATCATCACGTCCAACCGCTCCTGTCTACCACCTAAACCATATCCCTAAGTACCTCATCTACCCGCTCTTTAAATACATCCAGGGATGGTGACTCC